>NW_010418035.1:89400-102945 GCF_000710305.1 Buceros rhinoceros silvestris | reverse complement strand
TAGGTAAAGAAGAGGTTTATGTCTCTCTGCAAGTGATCTGTAAGGTGTTGTGTTAATGCAGGCTACGACTCTCTCTCTGTAATGGAAGCCCTCAGGAGGGGTTCACGCTTGTGTCAATTGCCTTGGTGCTCGGCCAAATTCACCATGGAGCAGAGAGGATGAATTCTTAGAGGTAATTCCTAGGGGCCCAGATCTCCTCGTGGAGGAGACCCACTTCTCCCAGAGGGCCTCTGCACATTAATATTGCTGGAATGTGCCAAGACCAGTGCTCAGAGAAAAATCCTTCCTAAGCCACACGTCCCTCCACTCCAGTGATGCAAGTCCCTGTGCCCAAAGCTGCTCGATGGGCCCCGAGGGGCAGGGAGAGGGAGCACAGGGGTGGCTGGATGTGCAGAAGCACAATCCATGGCACCTCTGATCGGCAAACAGACTGCACCTCTCCTTCCTCAGGCAAGAGGGACAGTGGACCTGTACCAAGCAGTTTTTGCCTCCCCTTTGCTCTTTGAATGTCAGCTATTCCCTGTCGCCAGCTCATCTGCAGTTAGATGAGTCTGAGAGGATGAAAAGTGCTTAAAGGGGCAGCTCGCTATAGGTCACCTGATTTTTAAAAATTTTTGTTCAGAAATTGCCTGTCCAGATGACGAATTCAGCTGGGTATTTATTGCTGACTTTAACAAGGCACCTAGACCTGGCGGGGTAATCTTACTTATTGCAGCATGTCATGTTACAACTTATCATCATAATACTGTAACGGAATGTCAGCGCTGCAGGAATTTTAAGAAGAGCTTTTTAATGGATGAAGTGGGTTGTTCCCTTGGAGTTGGAATGATGCCACCAAAAAAAAAAAAAAAAAATTTCAGGGACAGTTGCAGTTTCCACAGCGCAAGGTCAAAAGTCTTGTCGGCTGATTCTGCAGAACCCCCTTCCCTTATTAACAACTACACACGGTTACAGGGCGGCAACGCGGCGTATTTTCCTTATGTTGCATTCACCCCTGTGTGCAGTAAAACTCCGTGCAAACAGAAAGGTCTGCTGGGCAAAACACTTGCTGTGCTCAGGTAAACTTCTGCTCGATCTGAGGTTTGAGATCCTTCGGTAATGAGACCGCTCCGCTGTGGACACCACGGCACATCTGGGACGTGCTGGGGCAAGGCTGAGCTGGGCAATAACAAGGGATTTTTGCAGGATTCACTCAGCGGTTGGCATTTCTAGATGCTATCTAGCCACACGCACACTTTCACTTCTTTCCTCTGGTGATTTCTGGGCTTTTATGACAGCGCATTTGGTAGATGAGAGCAAGATTTGTCGTCAGACCAGGCCTGCGGTTCCTTCATTAAAATTACATTTGTGATGAGAACAATTTACAACGGCTGAAAAAGATGATCAAAATCAAACAATGCTGAGTCACGTTTCTACCAGCCTCACAAACTGACGCTGCCCTCGCTGTTGTTCCTGCTTAAAAGTGCAAACGAGACAAAGAACGAAATCTCATTGGGAACCGCTGGGGTTTTGGGGAGCAGGCACTGCTGCGAGGCTGCAGCAGCTCTAGCTGCGGACAGTCCCCGTGCTTTGTGCCTTTCCCAGGAAACAGCGGAGGTGGGAACGGCGCGGCGCTGGCTGAGTTAGCAAGCCCCCACTTCTTAGGCAGCAGATCGGGTATGGGTAGCTTTGCTTTTTATCTGCTACAGCTGTCCATCAACCGGTACCATGCTGTGGACTGGATTCCTGCAGGTGTTCACCCCTCCGTGCGCCGGGAAATGGCAGCCTGCTAAAAGCTCATCTCTAGCCTTGGCGCAGAGCGTTACGTCCCAGGGAAGATCTGCAATGCAGTCAGGATCTTTTCTTTCAGGCAGTGCTACGAGGGGATGTGAGACCATCCCTGCCATTTGTTTTCAGGAATTTAGGTGTTTGAAAAATAATATTACAGCTCTCTGGGCTGCATCCTCAGCTGCTGCAGGAACAGCAGCATCTGTCCATTGGTGACCGAGAACTCTGCTGATCTACGTGAGCTGAGAATAAGGCATGAGAGTCTTAACCATAACAGAAAGCAGTACAGCTCTGTGAGTATTGCCTTTCCATGTCTATCTAGAGCCCATCACTCATACCATGAAATCTAGGTCAAAAACATAGGTCAAAAAAACAGACAGGAAGGGATTGGTGATGCTTCACAAGCATGTGAGTTTTTAAGGGTCTTTCTCTATCTCTGGAGATAGTGGTGGGATAAAATTTATCTGGAATAAGAGGATTGGTTGCTGTCTATGTATGCTGGGGCACCTGTAGATACTGACAGACTGAACGTGTGTATCTGAAACGATTGCTCTTCAGTGTGAAGAGTAAATGACTTTCAAAGGGGAGGAAAACCTCAGCCAGAGGTGCTACGCTGCACTATGCTACGAACTACGCCGCTTCGTTCGTCCTTCCCCGTCAACATGAGATTGCTTTCTGCACCGTACACCATTCTGGGAGAGCTTGTCTCTGTTTAAGGGCCTTGTCACAAGCTCCTTTTCCAGAAAAAGTTCATTTCCCAGTTTCATGCTTTTTTTGGGGTGGAGTTTTCAAACGCAACCGGCCTTGTTTTAACTTTGCTCTCTTTGCAATGGCTGCAGGAGCCATGGCAGGCTGCTCCAGGGAGCGCGGTTAGACCAGTGCTAGACTCTGTCCTTCACTGGTCAAAGCTCTTTCGGTTGTGAAGACTAGATCTTCTTTTGTCCTGTTCCAAAATGTGACCACTGTGACCAGCAATAGCCTGCAAAGTGGTTCCCTCCTCTCTCTGTGGACTCACACCCTGTCACACTGGTGGTTTCTTCTGAAGATCTAAGTGTTTCCCACTCTACTTTTGAACATGGTGCTGAGGAAAAGGGAAAAGGCAAACTCTGCAGCAGGGAGAAAGTTACACGAGCATCATAACAGGATTAAAGTTGCTTCTCACCTTACGTGTTAATCTTCTCTTTATCTCTCGTTTTTCCTCCTGCTCCTCTTGCTCATTCCGGGCTGTAAAAGATTCACAAGGATCTCAGGCTGTGGACTCACCAGGCATGCACAGGACCAAATAAGCCTCTCCATCAGTATATTCATGTTTCAGGACCTCTCTGATGCACTGCATGTCCCTCTGGGGCTGGCAAACTTCCTCAATCCATAGCTACCGCGCTTCTTCACGCACTTCGTAAAACATCTACGATCTCCCTGCTTTCCCTGGCACCTCCTCATGTGTGTCACTTTCTAGACGGGCCAGGCAGCGAGCCAGCTCTTCAGAAACTGTTATCTCCCTGCCCACAGGCCTGGTGGCTCGGGGGGGTTGGCTACGATACAGTCAGATTCTGCTAGGCTGCAAGGTCAATGGTTGGAAAAGAAACACATGCTGCTTTTTTTTTTCTGTCTACAGAATAATTTCTCACAGCTACTCTTGGGGGAGAATGGAAAAAAACCCTCAGTATAGGGGTGCCAGGCAAAACCTGCAGCTTCCCATGACCTGAGCAGAGTAAGGAGAGAGTGTCCTTTCATCATGAGCCTTCACAGCACCACACTGGAGCGTAAAAGCACACCCCAAGGCAATTCACTGCCAACATTAAGCCAAAAGATCACACATTAAGAGTTCCTAACAGGGCAAGCCTCAACCATTATCCCGCAAGAGGACAACAATATTTATGTGCACCGACTCTTCTTCAGCTTAGGAGCAGGCTGCCACGCATGTCGTCGCACTGCACTTTACTGGAGGTCACTAGAAGGCCGGGTTTCTGGGTACTTAGCTCCTCAGGCAGCGAGGAACCATCACCCCGCTCCTTACTCCAATTACACCGCGTGCAACAGGCGAGAGCAAATACCATACGGAGGTCCTAACCCAATGGAAGCCTGGCCACGGTGGAGGAGCTGCAACATCTCAGACCAGTGCATTAAAAACTGGAGCTTTCCCCACGCAAAAGTAAGACCTAAGGTTCAGAGACCCCAGAAGTCTCTGGGCAGGTGAGGAAGCTGGAAGTCAGGTCTCTTGCTGCTCAGGACAGCAGAGCTGGCAGGTCTATCGCAACTGCTCACCGACTCCGTCAGGCCTGGGAAACCTCCACCAAAGTGGACCAAGTCTGTTAAGAAGTTTTACAATACACTTCTGATCTCTAAATGTGATTTCACCAGAAATACTTCTTACATTTTTCAGGAGGAAGGAAACTAATACTGGAGTCAAAAGAACCGAAGACACCAAGGAGTCACAAATGGCTTTTAAAATGATAACTGGAATACTTACACTGATAAATGTATTTTTCCTCTTTCAATGGTTCCTGTCCCTACTGGGCTGGATTCCCTTCTAGCAAAGGTTCCTCTAGCAATTTTGTTTTTCCCTTTGTGTCTCTCAAATTTGGAGGAGCTGGTCCTGCAAACGTCCACGTTCAGCAACAGAGCGACTACTAAATGCTGGCAAGATTGATTCAGAAAGGTACCGAGCTAAACAGAGAGTCCGGGTGAGGAGTTACTATAGAACTGATGTCATGGCCAGTCCTTTCCGTACTTGGCATATAATGCCTTTCTTTTCTCCTCAATTCTCAGCCCAGCCGCCCACCTTCAGAGACAGCCGGGCAGGCTGAAGACCTTGGTCAGGTAAAAGCTGGGAATCAGGAACACATTCTCCTCCAAAATCAGAAAATGACTCTGTTTGAGCTAATTTCTTAATTAGGTCACACCAATCTTATCAAGGTATGGAACGGTTGCTTTATTTTATCTGATGTGTTCAGGAGATGCTCTCTTTCTCTCGCCCTCCGTGCGTGAGGGTGGGTGGATGGGTCTGGGCGGATTTTCAGGCCTGTGATTTCTGTGCCAGTGTGAAACGTTCCCCAGAACAGCCTGAGACCCCCAGAGCCCACCTCAGCACCATTTCTGTGAGGAATTTATGCAACCCCGAATGTGCCAGGCTAACAGCTGAGCAGTGGCACTGGGGCGGTGTGTGATGGGATCGGGGCACCCTTCCCCATGACCCTGGCCAGTGAGTATTGACTGCAGAACGTGTTCTTTAGTCTGCACACCAACCCTGCAGGTCAGGACTTCTCTTACTACATACCTCTGACTTGATCTCTCCTTCTCAGAGGTCTAGGGGGAGGACACAAAGGGACGTACAAACCAGTCACTATTTATATTTACTTGTTCAAGGGTGGACCATTTCTACACTTTCTTTTTTTAAATTATATAACTATTTCAATTTTTTGTTCCTTTCCCAGTGTGCTTCACCAAAAGTTGGGATGTCTTGGAAACAGCGCTCTACTTTTCCCTGTAACGATGAAGTGGTTTGTCTACCAAGACACACATGTTCTGGGGCAGACCTGTGCTTAGGAACCAAGCTACAAAAATTCCATTTAGGAAATACAACACAGTTCTGCATTCAGGGTGATGCTTTCAAACAACATCCACGTCTTTTAAGAACCTTTTTTCAATTTAAAAAGAAACTGATGTGACTGAGGGGATAATTCCTCTGAAACGTAAGACATCTTTAGGTCGCTACACGACTGCTGCGCTTGGCAATGTGACCTGTAGGACTCTCTGCAAGGCACCCGGCACTGGAAATGCTGCTCCTGCTGACGCTGAGTCAAACGCTGCTGCCAAAGCTGCTGCCCGAGACCCCCACCAACCCCCAGACACTCTCGCCAGTCCCAGGTGGTGCAGGACGTGTTTGTTCCTACATGCCGGGATGACAGCATGAGCTGCCCAGAGAATTGGCCTCTGTCTCTCCTTGCCCGAGCCTGGCATCAGTCACGTCGCAGGTTCCCCCTCCTCCAGCTGTTCTGCTACCCCCCATGAGACAACCACATCTGGATTCCTGTGTTTGCCCAGGTTCTGCCCCGCCGTCCTCCAGCAGCCAGTCACGGGAGTTAGGAGCTATCAGAGAGGAGGCTGTCCCCAAACAGTGGCCGTGCTGGCGCTCTCAGGCTTGCCCGCGCCACTCTCTCCTCTTTGCACTGACAGTGGTCGCTCTCTCTTTGTCTTCATCTTCCGCGTGTAATAACGCGAACAGCTGAAAAAACCCCGCTGAGTGTTAACACTGTCATTAACTTGCCAGGAATTTGATTTTGAAGTGCTCAATCAATCAGTTTGGCTAATTTTCACAGAATTTATCTGCTGCTGCTGCATCTTTCTGATTCTCTACAAGGCAGTAATTTGAACAGCAAGAGAAGGTGAATTATGGACCTACCCAGGACACATTACGTATAAGGTACCGCTTAGGAATACTTTTCTTCTGTAGTAATTTTTTAAAATTTCCCTGGAATACTAACTTAAAACCAGAGGAATTTCTTTCGTTTTCTGTTTCCAAGGTAACAACAATTAGATGAACAGCTTTTTTTTTTCTCTTTTAATACTCAAACCACTTCGATGCGAGTGAAGAAATCATCTTTTCTTTCTAGTCATTCATGAGATTACGAGGTTTGTGCTAGACTCAGTTCTGCTTCCCCGGAAGCTGGTGGCAATGTATCTACCACCTTAACTCAGAGAGTATTTTGTGCCTTTAAAATATCATTTCACATTTTGAGGGTCAGCCAGCAAGTTTTTGGCTGATTTAAAGGAGGAGTTTCAGGGGAACATTTCAGGGAAATAACCCTGAGTCACATCAGTTCCTTTTTGGAATTGAATAAAGGCTCCACCTAGTCTAGATGGCTGTGGAGATTTTTAGGAAAACGAATCAATACCTTTACTAACTTACCACAGGATGCTCATCTCCGTAAGAGCCGCAAAACGGCTTCTGAGAGTGACCGACCCTCTGTTTGGAACAGGAGATTGAACATCTGGCCTTTTTTCCCCTGTAGATTGTTCATTCTTGTTAATTTACTGACTCCGATTTTAAAGAACTGTGAAGAATATTTGAAGAATTGTTTCTGCAGCTCTAGATGTTGCTGCAGACTCACAGGCTTATTTGCATTTACGATGCACTCATACATTAATGAAGCACCTACAGAATAATCGATATTTTAGAAAAGACACCCTGAACACACCTAAACTGACCCAAACTGGCTGGCTTCAGGTTAAGTGTCAGCAGCATCAGGACTTACGTTTCAGTATGTTCCTCTGCTCCAACTCTTCAGCAGTCGGCCTCTGGCTCAGTCGTCTGCGAAAAAAGTCCAAGATCAGTTTTTGGACCATATCACATTCTCCTCGGTTCTCTGTCTTGGAGAGTTACTTTGGGGTGTGAATGGCAGAGCAGAACGCACTGACACTGCTCCATTATGTACTCGGTACGCCCGGACCATGCGTGACACGGACCATGCTTCGCTTTGGCAGTTTCCTCTGTTTCCAACTCACGAACGACAAAATATGTTATGTCATCTTCGGCATGACTCTCCCACCCCTACCCCGGGCAGAGCTGCTGGGAGCGAAGCTACACAGATGTCTCCACTTAATTTCCTTCCTCCCATGCCTGCTCCCTGACTCGCACAAGTATTTCTAGCTGAGACCCAGCTAACACTCTCGCTGCCCTCTCTCCAGCCTCCGTTCGAACAGCATTTGAACACACACAGACAGCCCGCAGAAAAAACAAGGGGTGGTTTGGCAGTGCCAAAGGCAGAACAATAGCAGCCCTCCTCCTCCTCCTCCTCTTGTGGCTTTTAATGAATCTTACATTGCAGGATCAGCGTGACTTGCTAGTCAACCTGTACGTAATAGGGTCACAAAACATGCAATGTGGGGACCCTAGAAGTGGTCTGGATGTTCAGAATACAAAGCAAGGGAGAGAAACACAAAGGGGTCTTTGGAAAACAAAGTAAACCAGGGAGATGACATCAGAAGTCAGCCCTCTTGGGCTGCCTCATAGCCTCCTCCGAGTCAATGGGAGTTTTGTCAACGATGCCAGTGACAGGACAGAGCCTCCTCTTCCTTCAGATGTTGTCATTCAGAGACATTCCCAACTCGGGGGCCCCAGTCTCTGCCAGTTGGATCACCAGTTCTCCTGTGAGGAACTGGGTGCTGACAGGAACCGTTCAATGCCCCCGCTCCTCACGTCACGCAGGGCTGAAGTGCACGGGGTGGGTCGGAGCCCACCCCCTGCACCAGCTGTACAAGGCAGAGGTGCTACAGGCGCCTGATTTTGCACAGGCTGCAGACTTCCACGGGCAGAGGTGATACCAGCCACACGTCCTCTGGAGCCGCTTTGCACCACAAAAACAGAACAGCAGGACACAGCCCTATCCCAGTGGACAACGTGGCGTCATTACCTTTGTCTCTTTGCCGTGGCAGATAGACCATTTATCTCATTGGAAAAGCACCCTCGTAGTGGAACAAAGTCATGACTAGTCCTTACAGGACAAGCAGTGAAACACAGCTGGAGTGTGAGGACAGTTACGAACAGAGCTGTGGAGGTTCCTGGCCTCCAGTACCAGTGCCTGCTTTCACGTCCATGAACTGCTGATACACGTCCATTTCCATCATCCTTTTGCTCCTTCTCCCTCATTGTGAGCCCCTCCTTGATGAGCTCCTCAAAAAAAGCCCAGCCCCCTTCTCAGCCCTTCCCTTCCAAGCTCTCAAAATTGTTTCTTGGTCTCTTGCTCTTTTAATTTAATTTCTTCTCTTGCTGCTATAGCGACTTCTGACCTCAAACTATCTGCACTTCACAAACGCCACACAGCACCAGTTTAGTTCTTTTTTCTTGCCTCTCAACTTCTAGGTTTGCCAGTTGTGGACCAGCTGTTACAATTACCTTCTTTGAAAATCTTGACACTAGTTACACACCCTGTAAATCAAGACACATAAGCAGCTATTGCTTTATTACCATGGCTGCAAAGATACAGATTCTTCCCCCCCAAATTTCAGCAAACCATCTCCAGTGTGCCGTCCTGATCTTGGCAAACACCGGGCGCGATACCTCCTCTTTCCTGCCTTCTCTCCTGTGCTGCCCGGAATGAAAAATATTAATGATGCCCACCTACGTTGCGGAGGTTGATTTTGGCAGTTTGATTGCTGGATTGCTGCTGTGCCTTATTTCATTTAACGTCACAGGAGCTGCACGAGACTGTTGAGAGGGCAGGGGTCAGGAAACAAGTGTCTCATTAGCAGCACAATCAGAATAAACAGGACAAAACAGGAGGTGAGGAAGGAGCTGGTGCAACAGCAGAGAACAGATCTGCTTGTGGAAACTCTCAGAATCGAGTGGGATGCACCGTGCTGCTGTGGACTGGAAAAGTGACTCTGGCTGTTTCACGGAGCCGTCGAGCACAGGGGCCTGACCGAGGACCAGGCAAGACAGGCCCACAAATTAACAACCTTTCACAGCACCTTCTGCACCTAAAATCTCTAGGGTGAATGTACTTGACCTTCACTGTGCCGTTCATGCAGTTGTGCTTCAGGCATTCAAGGGGATAGGAGAATTTGGGGTTTGTGCTTTGCAGCGTATTGCCTGGTTTATATTTCATATGTTTTTTGCAATATTGTCAACAGCGGTTTTGCAAATACACTGACAAAGGTTTTACCACAAGGAAAACCTTCCTAAGATTTAGAGTGACATAAAGAAAGCCTTGCTAAGATTTCACTGAAAAAAATAATATCCACGTGAGATTGCCGGTGAAAAATAAAACATTTTGCTCACACTTACAAAGATAAACTTGAAAGCAGTTAATTCCCTGCATCACCAAAATGTACCACACTCCTTGTGCTACAACTACACAAGAAGAACGGAGCAGCTCTTCATAAGGACATTGTGAGGTGGGGTTGGTGTTGTTTGTTTGTTTTTCTCTTTCGAATTTGCTTGGGGCTGTGCATGTTACAGTGGATGAGTGGGAGTGTGGAGGCAAGAGGGACTGTAGCCCTAAAATATTGGCTGGTGGGGGTGTAACCTCTCCAGGGAGCCAGAGGGAAGGCAGGCAGCGCGTTCACTGATGGATGCTACTGTTTGGAGCCTGCCCAGCAAACTGAGAACTCAGAATGGGAAGTTTCTGCTCCATGTGGCAGTGCCCTGCAGGAGCAATAAAAGGAAAAACTGGCTGTACATCTCCCCATGAAATAAAAACCACTGAAATGAAGAGCCCACCCAGCGATGCTCACCCTGCTCTGCAGTGTGGCCATACCCAGAGGGCTCTCAGGACAGTGGCCAACCAGTTGTGGGGCTGTGGGTCAGACTCTTGCAGCCCTTTTGTCCGTTACCACCTTTGAAGCAAGGTGCTCCTGGCTGCCTGGGCTGTCCGTACTACGAGTCATGGGTTTCCTCTCCTTCATTGCTTGTTTTGTTGTGGATAAGCTTTGAGAAAGAGCTGGTTAATGCCATCCAGCTTGTTGTTATGTGAAGAGGATGGTGCTGGATATGTGCTTTCTGAGTGCCAGGAATTAATCTTTGCCTCTGCCCAGAGGACAAGAAAATTTAAGAGCCTAATATAAGGTCATCTCTAAGTGCAATGGCTGGATATTGTTCAGGGCTTGCTGGAAAGCGATGCCCTTGCTGGAAAGCGATGCCCTTGCCAGGCTTATTAACTCTGAGTGTCTGCAGATACAAACAGCAGAACCCAGCAGCTCTTCAGCACTTGAATGGTGACATCTGGTACGCGTGACCCAGGAGCAGGACTGATGGGCAAACAGGTCACGGGTGGTCACAACAGGGCACGCAGCAGTGTGGTGACGTGTCCAGAACACCTCAGAGCCCAGCCACGCTCACACGGTTTTTCCTACTGGCTTAAGTCCTCCTGATGTAAAACAACTTCTGAGCACAGTACGGCAAAACCTCTAGAGCAACTCCTGCATTTATTCTGTGGACGCAAATCTTTTTACTCAGTTGCAGCTTGGTTCACGCCGCCCTAGAGATTGCTCTGAGAGGAGTAAATCTGAGCTGGGCACGTGAGAAGCCAGACAAGAACTACTTGTCCCGTTGTTCTTTACTTGGCGTAAATGAACGCGACCGAAGCTGGTGACGCGAAGAACTGCGCTGGTTTGCACCAGCTTCATAGTCCCATGTGAGGAGAATTCAATAGGAGTGAAGAGTCTTACTGTCGCTTAATTTAGCTTGCCGCTCCCAATAATAATGCTGATAGCAAAGCAATATTGGTGAAGTACAGCTCTTCGCACTCCCATACTGAGTACGGAAAATTGGAAGAGAAAAACGGAGGAGAAGAAAATCTTGTATTTGCTTCTGCAAGTTAACTGACAGAGGGCAGGAATAAACCACCTCCTCTCCTTACGTCACTGCACAATGAGCAAAAAATATTTGTAAGCCTGGAGGTTCACCTCCTCTGAAATATCAGCCCAGATATTAGAGCCTACAGAGAATGATCTTTCTCCTAACAAGATTTATAAAACGGGATTAAATACAGTTTTATCAATGAGTGAATAAACCAAAGGCCTATTAAGTAGAAAATCCCTACCCAAAGAAGCAAATGTAAGAGTTTCACACCATTAAGATTCCTGTACTAGGCTCCATTAGGATGTTGGCTAATTTGCAGGATACATTATCTCTTCCTTTAAGCTCTTTCCTGTGTGACAAGTCTCCTGGTACCAGTCACGATAATACACCTTATAACTCCTCTTCTTGAGAAATCCAGGCAATGAAACCACGAGGAGTGTTTGCCACGATTCAGTTACCACGTCGTGCCTGCTCTCCACTTCCCTGCCGAGTTTAAACGCTCGGCTCCCGGGAGAAGGTGGTGCTTCTGCAGCTACGGAGAAGCCTGAGGCAACGACTAGAGCAGACCAAAGCGGGCAGAGACCCCTGTTCGTCCCTGGAAAACGGGTGAAGCACCACTGTGACACTAGTTAGTGTCACTAGACACTAGAACTAGTTAGACCGTTTTGGTAGGAAGTGCTTGCTTTCGGCGAAAATTTTAGGACTGCTACGGATCACTTGAAGATCTAAGTATATTCTGACATCTAAGCATATTCTGCTGCCTCAGCATCCCGGTTTGTTCCCTGGACTGGACCGCCTGGCCCAGGACAGCTCCAACAGCCCTGGAGGAGAGAGGCAAAGCTTTTGCTCAGCAGTTCTTCCCCGTGCACTGTGCGAGAACTACAGAGCAGTCTGGCGCGTGGACCAGCCAAGTAACTGTTCCCATAACGCATCTGCAGTCACGCATCCAGCTGGGCTCTGCAGGAAAAGCAGATTCTCAACTAAAATTATTCAGATTTTAATTTGGGCTCTAAGCAGTCTTTTATCACCCCCCAAAATTGTGCTTCTCCCAGACTTGGTTTTGTGTTGAGAAACAGCTTCAGTATAAACTTTAAAGCGGTGCCTAGACTAGGCTGCGGTGAGGATTTTTAGGAAAACTAATCAGCACATTTTCTGCTTGCTCAAGCATCTGTGGACAGTGAAAAATACAACCAAGCCGGCCCTTTGTTTAAAGCTCTAACCCTGACCAGTTTGTTTTCTCGTTCTTTACCCACGTGAACCCACTCTTGAGTCAGAGCTCAAATAACACAGTGTTTTCTGGTTCAGCTGACTGAGGGATTGATTTGTTATGATTTTGATTTACTCTTGGGAAAGTTACAAGCTCCCCAAGAAAGAACAGGCTGCCCAGATTAGGTCTCCTGGGGAAAGAGAATCACAGTCAAAACGCAGATTTCAACAATTCATTCTGTCTGCATGAAGTTAAGATCTTGCTGATCATATACAGAACACATTTCTTTAAAACACCCAAATGAAGATGAATCATCTTGGCCCATGAACTCTGCGTTTTGTTAAAAGAAATACAGGAATGACTAACTAGTCCTATGACTCTGAGTAGAAACAGCGTGAAGAGTGCCATACCCAAGTCATCGTTCTTTCATTAGAGCACAGTATCACCATGCAGAGCCTGCATTTTCCCAAGGAATTGCTTCGTTTAAAGCCAAGTAGTGCTAGACACACAAATTCCGGTTTCAGCCCCCTTTTTCAATACTAACCGCAAGATGCCCATTGATATGTGGAATGCTGCAAGATCACGCAAGCTCGTGCCTCGCAACTCAAGCTCTACAATGGACCCTCCTCTGTTTCATTCCTGTGCTGTTTCCTTAACATCAAAACTTCTAGCCAAACGCTGGCTGATCACACAGAAATTGGTTTGAGAAAAGGGCGTGGGGGGATTAAGATAGTTACACCACAGCAGCTTTGCTGCATTAATTCTCCAGTCTCTTAGCCCAAGAACAGAATATGCAACAACTGCAGTAGGAAACAGGGAACAATCTTTTTTAGAGGAGAGAATTCACTGTGTACCTAATTCAAGAATCTATTTTTAGAAGAATAAAAATGGGCTATTTTTGAGTACTAGAAATTGAGAGGGGAAAAGGTACTAAATGCCGGTTGCAAATCAGAAGAAATGTAAGAACCCCAGGAAACCGCACAGTCGTTATTTTGACAAGATACTAGACGTGATTTACTCAAAATTATATCATCAACTTTAGGTTTAAATCTAGTGGCCTCAAAGCACGACAAGATATTTTTTACCCAGGAGAATTCCTGTCCTATCTGCATTTTCTTCTCTTGAAGTTACTGAGATGCACATAATTACCCGGAGGCTAAATTTGGACCATAAAATGATAATCTTTCTCATTTTGTTGTTGCTTTGTAAGTATTTTCACAGCAAACCAATGGAACCTTACAAAGAGGCTTATTGCATCAAGTAAGGCATT
>NW_010418035.1:83535-89286 GCF_000710305.1 Buceros rhinoceros silvestris | reverse complement strand
TCAATAATCTCCAAAGGAACAAAGACCTTATTTTCATGCAAATACTCTTAGCTTCAAAATAAACAAAAAATCCCCCATGAAACAAAACTCTTTGAGATGGACACTCAGTCCCTGTGTGCTACGCAGAACAGGCTGCAGCCTTTCTCTTCCTCTTCTGCATAGTGTGACTTCAGCAAAAAGCTCATTTTCTCCCCAAAGTTTCGCGGACTTAGTTCAACCCCCACTGAAGTTTCTCCACTCTAGATTCCCTCATTTCCAGACTAATAGCAGGTCCCTGTACTCTTGCCTGCACATTCCCCAGCTCCCCCCGACACTTAATCAATGTAGAAAGCTGCTTCATTACCACAGCCTAGCTGTTGGGGGAGCCCAGTATTCTTTTCATTATTTTCTTCCTTAATTAGATCTGATGTTGACATATGGAGGGGGAGAGAATACCAACGAGGTCTTCCATCTTCCTTACACAAAACGAGAGAGAAACCTGTTCCTCGCCCAGGTGACCTGAGGAATCAGTTCTCCTTTACTTCTCCAGGCACTTCACTTCTCGAACCCCATCGGGACAGCGTCGTAGATGCCTTCCCCGTGCCATTTCAATGAGGGTGCTATTAAACCCCACATTTTCACAATTATTTGTCCTCTAAAGAAAGATGCCTTGAACTGGTTATTGCTTTTTGAGCTCCTTACTGGTCCGAACAGCTCACGTAGCTGGCCTTCAGGCAGACAGGCTGAAGAGGGCTAATATTTAAAACATCTTGTATGCATGACGAGGAAAGTGTATTTGTTCACAGCTGCTGACGTGCCATAGGAGATGCCTGGATTTCGCTGCAGGGCACACTCAGATGCCAGGACTGAAATACCTCTGCCCTGAGCTTTTAATGCCCTAGTTTTGGCATCCACTTTTTTTCTGTGTATCCAGCTGCAATCAAGGCAAGGAGAGGGGGCTTGGAGAGAGGTAGCAAAGGGAATCGGCCCAGTCTCCCTGACAAAAAGACCCTCTGAACACGTATGGATGATGCCAAACTGTTTGTAACACTCTGCTGAGTGCAGCTCATGAACACCAGCTGTGCTAAGGAAGAGGAGAAAAAAAAAAAAAATCTCACAACTGCTACCCTCTGTCAGCTTTTCAACCCCAAGAGCAGTGGTTTTGGCAAAACATGCATCAAATACACACTTCTTTGTGGAGCCATTTGAACGGCGCTGTGCTCCGCACTGCTGGAGATGCCTGCTGTGGTACGGATACAGATGGCACCACTGCAGCCTGTCTGGGATGTTTCTGAGAGGAGCAAGCTCCCAATTCCCCAAGCTGACACAGAACAATAAATTGCTGTTTGCTGTCTCTGCATCCACCCAGAGACAGACAGTTTTGAAGGCAGATCTTAAGGTTCTGCTTCAGGTAGCTAGAAAAGAGCTATACAAGGGGGTGAAGAATTTGAAAAATGCTTGGAAGTGAAACTGGGACTGGTTTTGTTTTTTTTTTTCACTATGGCAGAGGTGGACTGCGGGGATGGAGAGGTGCAGGGCAGAAATGTTTCTTGAGGGAAGTTGGGCGTCTGGAGTTGATTTCCTTGTGAATACGGCGTGTCTGCGAGATGTTCTGGTTTAGAAACTGAGTCCTGGTAATTTTTTCCATGAAGTGAAGCACTAGGAGTCCAAACTTCAGACCAATCTCAAGGGCTAACCCCATACTATCTTGGAACTGAAGTGAGCTAAAGACTCCACATTCACAGGCATTTGTCAGAGCTTGTGACCTCGCCAAATTCTCTGTACCGGCACCGCCACTGTGCAACAACCCAAAGCAGGAGAAATTTGTCAGGCATTGCATCAGAACAGCTTTATGCGACACATTCACAGTAACCTTGGACTGGGGGGAGTGAGGGGGTCAGGATTTGGCAAAGTCTGAGGCAGGATTTGGCCTCTCTGCAGTGTCAAAGGCACACAAAAAATCACCCAACAACACTGTCCACTCCAAAAGACAAAGATGCTGCTAATACACAAAGACTTCGCCAGCTCTTTTGATGCCTTGTGCTATCACAGAAGGGTGGAAGTTGGCAGGGACCTCTGGAGGTCAACCAGCAAGTGACTTGGGATGCCTAGTATTCCCCCACTGACGCCTTGCATTTCCACATCACTGCCTTGGTATCTTCTCCAAAATCCTTCAACTGAGCCCCAGTGCTGGGCAGTATCTTGAACCAGGGCAAGGTGGAGGTTTTGGGATCAGCTGGAGAATTCCCTGACGGGGAAATTCAAGGCGGTAACAAACTCCCATCAGAGAAGTTGCTCCCCACTTTGAGACTGACTCCAAACAAACTGATTCCTGACAGAGGGAATTGTCCTTGCACTGTGGCAGAGTGCTCCAGGAAAGGCAGGGACTGCAGCTGGTTGCAGGGAGGCTGGAAGATGGTGATTACTGCACCAAAGGAAATGGTGAAGGCTTTTCCAGCGTGCTGACAAACTCAGATATTCTGCAGGATAAGCAGTCCAGCCTGACATTACAGATGCGTGTGCATTTAGCAAATACAATATATTGAATGCTTGGTTTATTAATTATTCATTAACCATTAGCATTGCTGCCTCCCAAATTCAGGGGTTTCAGCAAAGACCCAGGTCACTGAATCGACCTTAGTGCTAAGGAGCTTTCCCTGTGGTTTGCTGGTTTGAAAATATTTATCATCAGAGAGGCAAGCGATGAATATTACAGGCTGCATACAGAGACACATCGATGTTATTAACGTAAATGGTGATTTTACATGGTCAGGTCTGAGGCTAAGGGCTTCGTCTGATCCCCACGCATGGTCTGTGCAGTGCTCGGGAATCCCAGCACACTGAAATACGAGCATGGTTCTCACCCGCGCTTGTCTTGGTTGTAACTGCTGCAAAAAATGTCTGTGTTCATCTCTAAGTGATCCTCGTGTTAACACTACGTCGTAGGGAAACCATGCAAAACTCCAACCTCACACAACTGTATCAGATATAATGGTAAGTATATTCACTTCCTTGGCACATTCATCCAAAAGACATTTAATCCTATATAAAACAAACATACCAAACATTAAATACTACTTACTGCTCCTCAACAGGTCACCTCTAGAGACTCACCTACAATAACCTGGTAAGAACCTCTGGCGTTTGTGGACATAGAGAGATGACGGCGCAGGCGAGCTGGCCTTACCGCTCCAGCAGTCCTGCTGGTGCTCGTGCACATAGTCACAGTGCACAGATATGAGCACACACACGTTTAAAAGCTGCCTGGACTCAGGATAAAAAATGGGGTTTCTGTGTTTGACTCCTTTACAAGGATTATATATGTTAATCTCCTGCCCATGGGTTGCTAAATAGGCCATAATACGCTGAAGGGAAAAAAAAAAAAAAAGAAAAACTAACTTCTGAGACAGGTTAAATATTTTGCTCAAAAAGTAATTTCTCCATTTTACAATCACCAGCCTCTAAAGTGAAATTTATTCCTGCCAGTCTGTGTCTTTTATCTGCTCGTACCGCCATCTGATTTGTTTCCTTTACAGAAATTACAAGGTCATTCAAGCTGAGCAACTGTTGTGCCTGTGATTAACTCCCCGCAATCAGCAGACACAATCCGTGCAGATTTATGGTTAGATTTTTTCAAGGTGGAAATTGATGAGCTAGTTCTTAATGGAGCTGCCCTGAATTTGTCAGCATTAAACAGCAGAAGAAAAAAACCCAAACAAACCACCTTTGTTTTCCTCTTTTAAAGCCAGAACACAATATTTTTAATCAACTACTCTCTTGCTTAAGTTTGTTTCCCCGGTTTGTATTAATATCTGTCATTCTTTTAATCAAAAGAGAGGAACTGTGTGGATTCCACACGGCCTCTTGCTTTCTGGAGAAATAAGACTATTTCTGCTACCGACATATGTTATTTCATTACTGCCACAAGCTTGCATTATATCACCATGAATTATTTGGCCCAGCGGAGAAACGTGGCTTCGTCTGAGCTGAGAGCTGACAGTGCTTTGACAACTAAAAGCAACAGTGCAATCAATCTGGGGCAGAAGAGGAGGGATGCCACACCCCGCTGAAACTGCAACGGACACCAAGGTGGACTAAATGGATTTGTCTTGGCTGCCGTGCTGACGGCCCGAGTCAGCCCTCAAATTCAGGGCGCTGAAGAGGATGGGAAGCACAAAGCGGGAGGCGTAACCCCATACTGCATCCCGCCTCGGCTTCTGCAGGGGATGGGAGGAACAGACGTTGCGATGATGGCGTGGAGTGACTTGTGCTGCTTCCATGAGAGCAGGCGACGGGAGCCGCGACAGACCCCAGGAATAGCAAACACCTTCCCGGGCTGGTGACAGTTCTGATTGAAATGAGCATTTGACACGGAGAAATCACTTTCCATTTCATCATCGGCCACGCGGGTGTCTCTGGGGAGACCTTGCCCTCAAATGCTGCTGCCTGTTGCCGCCATTAAGAGCATTCCTCTCCTCAGCACAACATTTCTCCCCTTTCATAGTAACATAAATAAATAGTCTCTGCACATTTGGAGCCGCTAACACAGACACACGCGCCCAAGGACAGACTACATCCACTCTGCGAGGCTTTGCCTCCACACAGAGCAAAACTGGTGGGGTCCATCCCGCCCCGAGGTGGAGCTGCGACAGAGGAGAGGTCACACTGCCAGGGTCCATCCAGACCACAGGTTAAGGACGCCGTTCCTCTCACAAGCCAGGCAGCACGAAGAGGTGATAGGTTCTGCAGGGACATCACCCTCCCCTTCTCCTTGACTGCTCCACTGACCTTTCGCCATAGCAAAGTACTCAGATGGAGCAAACTCATGCTGTTAGTTGTTGAAACTCATATCAAAGCAATAGTAGAAGCATCATTTGTGGTGTTAAACTTGTCTTTTCCTGTGATGAATGATGACATTAGCTATGAAAATTCCTGATATAAAGAGACAAGTCCAAACTGTGCTCAGAAATGGGGGTCTTTGTCCTCCTGAAACGCAGAGGTAGATGTCTAAAGAGATCCTGATACCTGGGTGGCTTTTTGAAAGCACACAAACTTTGCTCTCAATTTGAGTTTGTCAGCTAGTGGAGTTTTCCGATGTTCAGAGGCACATTGAGACCTCAACATACCTGACATATATATGTATATATACACACCCACACACGTCTATGTGTGCATATACGTTTCTCTCAGTGGCTTGCCTGAGGTCAGAAAACCCGTGGAAGATGCAGCCTTCCCAGAGTGTTTTAACTACAAAACCCTTTCCTTCCAGCGCAACGTAGCTCGCCAGGACATCGATCATAGGAAACACCCCTGACAACGGCCCTGAGAGCCCACCTCCCATCCGTACCCCCGCAGAGAACCCAGATCAGTTCTGCTCAGAGTATTTATTCCTGTCAGTTTTGCCCAGACATGTAATGATAACTCAGCTTGTCGCCCACAGATAATCACCTGCTCTTGCTGCCTTCCTCCTGCTGCTAAGGGCAATTTCGATAGCTCCCCTGGGGTTTCTCACCAACGTACAGCTTCCTCACAAAGCTAAACTAAAAGGGGAAAAAAAATTGCTGTTTTCTCTAGGCACCATCGTGGCTAAAACCCAGTCTCAGCCTTCCGCAGCTTTTTTCAGTCACCCCCATTCATGCATCCAGCACTGTCGCATCGTCCCCTCTAATCCAGGATTTAGATGAGCTTGTTTACTGCAATCCCATTTTCCGTGTGATTTATCCCCAGCACCCGACGCGCGAAGAGGCAGCCTCCCCGCACGCACGCGTGCGC
>NW_010418035.1:79493-83454 GCF_000710305.1 Buceros rhinoceros silvestris | reverse complement strand
GGCGCCCTGCCGTTGGGGATGAGCTCTTGCTTTAGGCACTTGCTTCTCTCTCATTAGTGGGAACTAACAATAAGTGTGAGAATTGCAAACGTCAAAGGTAATTAGGAAGAAATTATTTCACGTTACCCAATGAAATGAGGTTTGTGAATAAAGCCTAATCCTGCTGTCTGCCCATTCTTTTAATCCCTGAAAGACTCTTGGCAATGGGGAGGGCGCAAAACACTCTCCACAGCACCGGACGGGAACAGCTATGAGGAGATGCAGCCGTGCTTGACGGGGGCCATCTTGCTGTCATCCTCCGGCTGAATAAACCCTCCCCTCCACAGGACCGCAATGCTGTCTAAAGAATTAACCATTTCAAAAAGCTGAATCTCCTCTCAGCCTGATTTTTTAATAAATAAAACCCATCTCCTCTGACTATTCAGTCCCCTCAGGCCTCTGGAGGACCTGCTGCGCATTTTAACTGTGCAGGTCTCGCAGACCAACCCTTCCTCAGCACTGGCAATACCTCTGTCACCTTCACAGTGATACCAAAGACATGATCCTTCTCCCAAATTGTCCCATTTTTCTACTCATCCTTCTGTTTCACGTCCCGCCTTCTGTTTACAAACACACCGTGTTGCTCTTTCTCCTGAGCGCTCTCCCTCATGCAGAGGGACACACCGACAATCAGCACCTGACGGGAACAAGTCCAAACCCATCACAGCAGCCGCGTGACATTTTAAAAATCAATGGCAGTTTTTTATACTTGTGGGAATCCTCCAAGTTCATTTCATCACAGGATTTCTGTTCCTAGGCAGTACTTTTCAGCACAGCTGAGGAAGATGTAGTATTGGTCAGGGAACGAGTAGAGTAGATTACCTTTCTGATTATGGCAGTAGATGACCATCATCTGTCCAACCTGCCACTCCATAACAAAGATTTATGACTTTCCTGCCGCATTTCCCAATCACAGACATGTCAGTACTATTTCCAAGGTGTTGATGGGACTATAAACACATCTGGCAGGGGTGTGTGTCCGTGTCTCGAGTGTACATATTTACAGCCATACGCACTCGGACGGCGTCTCCGTAATCTGTTTTCCTACTTGCTACCCTCTGCCTCGTAACACCCACAATATATTATTTATATGGCTTCAGATCAAGAGCTTCCACTTGGGCGTATGGACGGCACCCCGTAAGGTATTGCAGTGAGGAAATCGCGGGCTGCACAAAACCCAGGGCACAGGTCTCCTGCGCATCTGACGGGGAGCCTGCCATTGACGTGCTGCTCCTACGGCAGCAGAACAAACCCAGCAACACACTCGAGCAACTGGGTGTCCACCACTCCAAGTCCCAGGAGAGGCAAAAGGCAGCGTGTGGACACTGCAATACGTTACTTTTTTCTTTACTGGTGTCTGATTTATTTTCTATTTAATTATTTAGTTAATGTGCAGAGGGCTGCTCCCTCACCTCATCAATACCGGGTTCAGTTTGGGCCCCTCACTCCAAAAAGGACATTGAGGTGCTGGAGTGTGACCAGAAAAGGTCAATGGAGCTGGTGCAGGGTCTGGAGAGCAAGTGTGCAGAGATGATGCTGAGGGACCTGGAGTGGGGTGGGGCAGGGGTTAGCCTGGAGAAAAAGAGGCTCAGGGGAGACCTTCTCGCTCTCGACAACTGCCTGACAGGAGGTTGGAGCAAGGCTGGGGTGTCTCTTCTCCCTAGGAGAAGTGACAGGACAGGAGGAAACAGCCTCAAGTTGCACCAGGGGAGGTTTAGGCCTTCTCCAGGCTGAACAACCCCAACTGTCTCAGCCTGTTCTTACAGGGGAGGTGTTCCAGCCCCGCGGTCCTCCTCTGGACCCACTCGAGCAGGTTCATGTCCTTGTGATGAGAACCCCAGAGCTGGACCCAGCACTGCAGGTGGGGTCTTGCCAGAGTGGAGTAGAGGGGCAGGATCATCTCCCTTGACCTGCTGGCCACGCAGCCCAGGATACGATTGGTTTTCTGGGCTGCGAGGGCACATTGCTGGCTCATATTTGGGTTTTCTGCCTCAATACCAGGGGATGGTCGTGCAGTGTCTGGGAGACATGCAGCTCTGCTGTGCACCACCCATGAGCACTGGCTCTCCTCCTCACCGGGGCTCTGACAGGCTATGCCTTTATCACTGCCCCTGGAAGAACGTCCAAGCTCAAATCCAGAGTCCGTCTGAGTCCTCGCTTCACAGTCAGAAGAAAAAAAAAAAAGAAAACCTCACCCACTTATAGATTTACTTAGCTCAGAAGGTCTGCATTTCAAAGTACAAGTTAATGGTGTTGTAAGGGGCTTTAGCAGTCCAGAACATGGTCTCCAGCATCTATTTCTTAGCCCCAAGTCACACGTGGTTACGAGCTGGAAGGTCTGCATCTTAATCCACTATTTCTGATCCTCACTTCACAGTAGGTATCGCATTCCGGTTTGGTCAGAGGAAGATATCTTCTGATTAGTTGCTGTAATGGCTGTGTAAAGACTGCCCAGACACAGTCTGCGGTGCAGTGGCCTATTCAGGCAGCTGGAATTCACGCGATGTGGGATCTCCTGCCTTTGCTAGTATTCTACTGTCTGGGGCAAAAGGCTCCGTTTGTGCTTGGATCTCCGTGCGCTGAGCCAAGACTCAGGACACACGCCAGCAAAGCACTACATTCACCTGCCGTGTTTCTACGATAGGCACAAAGGTGTCCGTTTGTCCCGTGGCTGAGGTGTGGAGTGGGCCAGATCCTGTCGTAAGAGTCAGTCTCTGCAGCCTCAGCCTTGCAGCGGGTCTGGTGTAAGTCCAGGCTCTATTCTCCCAGCATGGGGAACAGGAGACATGGTGAAGTCCACTCTGGAATCTCTCTACCAGTTGGCACATGCAATCATAAAGTCGGAACAATTTTCCGGGACTAACTGGAGGTTCAGAGGTTCCAAGCCACATTTAAACAGGATCTGAACAAACAGTTCTGAGTCAAACCGATCCCTGGTGCAACTCCAGTAAGGCTGGAGGAACGATACCTGGGATGATTTCGTCCTACACAACACGTCGGTGGTCAATCTCTCAATGTGCCTGGCCATAAGTGTCTTTAAAAACGACATTCTCTTCATAGTACTGAATTCTGATCTGCCAAATGTGGCAGCCAGTGAGCTCTTCCACTCGAAATGCCGTGAGGATTGTGCATAAATACTGAAGTGTCCTAATCCGCCTCTTGGTGAAAAGTAATTGATCCATTACAGACAATAACTATTTGCTGAAGTTTTTATTCTGCGTTTTTAACTGCTGTAAGCAGCATATGTGATTTCATTGGCTGGCTATTTTAAAACATAGGGGACCATTGGTGGAATGGTACAAATCCCTCTGAAATCCAAAATTGCCAGCTGCAATTACAGTCTGCATCTAACATCTTCTCTAAGGACTATAAATGCTTCACTACTTTAATTTTGCTTGGCATTTGCATCACTGTGTGACAATTACTGCGCGATGGCAAAGGACGGGTTCAGTAATGAACTGTGGCCAGCAAAGAAACACTGTCCAAATGGAAATATTCTCTCCATTTCAGTCCAATATCCACCAGTCCGTGCACATTTAGATACAAAGCACGGGTAAAACAGGTACCTTCCCTTTTGCTGCTCAAATGTCTGTGGCTTTTTGCACATTAGAGGTGAGAAAAGCTGTTTTCTCCTTGTATTTCTTGATTGTTTTTAACTTCTCAAAAGGATGAGACACTAAGCTGTAAATCTTAATGCTTAGAAGGTCAGAATGGCAACTATATTATTCCAGATAATGGCTGGTGAAATTCTACCCATTTCCGTGTTGCTGTACTGGTAGAACATCCTGGGGGTGTTATAACACCTGCCCAGCGATGGGAAGCGGTGACAGAATTCCACGTCTTGCTTTCCTTGGGCGTGCAGCCTTTGCTTCACCTTTTGCAATGCCTTTCTCTCAACCCATGAGGTTTCTCATTTTGACTC
>NW_010418035.1:74750-79313 GCF_000710305.1 Buceros rhinoceros silvestris | reverse complement strand
GTGGTGAGATATAAAATATTTATAACAAAACCCCCTGGGGCACAGTGAGCTGTGCAGAGTCATTGTTTGCAAATGACACTATTTACCTTCAACAGACAGAGCTGTAAACTTCTGCCAGACCTGAGTAATTTACACAAATAGGCAACGCAGTGGAGATGCTGTTCAATGTCATTGCAAGGTCAAGCAGTGCACAGTTAGATATGCTAAGAGACAGAAATTTCAGCTCTTCACATGCTTCAAAAGGGTTTGAAATTAATCATGTAAGTACTAGGATCTTGCTGCTAGGTGCTGCAGTTTGGGACTCAGAACTCCATGTGCTGCTGCAGTCTAACAAGGTATGAGGCTGAACAAAGACTGGACTGAAAAAATCACGTCACCAGCAATGGTGCAGGGCTGTCTGGCATACTTTGGGCATCACTGCTGAGGCCCTTCAACAAGAATACGGAAGAATTAAACAGGACTTGGAGTAGGCTAAGCATGAACCAGCACAAAGCCTTTCAAAGACAGAATGGAAAAACGTGGTTAGTTTATTCCAAAGAGACGATAAACAAGGCCATGAAAAAAAGTAGATAAAATGCTGACAGAGGTATTTACCAGGAGCCTCCATGACAGTGGTGTCCCCGCCTTATCTCACAAAAAAAGGAAAAAAAAAAAAAGAAAACCCACAAGAAGATTCCCAACAAGTGGCTGGTCTCCCTGTGGTTTTCTTAGGGTCACACTGGAGGGCAACTAACAGTGTTCACCACCTCTGCAGACCATCAAGTTGATAACAAAACAATATTAAATTGATTACAGAAACTATGGCTGGAGCACAGGAGCTTCTTAAGACATGTATGCCTGACCTCAGTTTACTAATTCCTGACAGAAATCATGCACGTTTAACGGCCACCCCTCTACACCCCATGCAATACGGAAAACCAGAACAGCTGGTGAGTGATACTGGTTTGAACAACCAAGTCTAAGCAGGGTAAATCTGTCCAACCTGACCACAAAAGCAAGTACTGACGGATGTAAGTGCGTTGGATCGGGGAAGGACTCAGCTACCCCGGGAGTGGCAGTCAGAAGAGACTCAGCTCTTTGGCCAAACTAAGAGCCTATGAAATGGCACATAAATGCAGCTACAGTCCAAAATGTTCCCAAAGCTGAACGTTTCCCCGTGGTGCACAGAAAACACAAATCTACATCAGCTCATGCGGATACTTAACACAACCAAAGATCCCATAGGATATGCCAGGAAAATGAAATGTGGCCTTGGAAGAAGTCCTACTGGAGCGGAAATAATGTCTCGGGTTCTTCCACCCCTCCCCCTGCCACAGCTTTTCCTCTTGAACACTGTGAACAAGCAGATCTCAAACATTCACAGACTAAGGATAAAAACTGCATCCCGCCGCGTATTTCCAAAAGCAAGAGTTGGGAAAAGGTTTATCTCCTACCTTGTTAACTTTGTCCCAATCTGCTGCCTAAGTTCGAGCCTCTCTTCATCAGTCTGCATGGGGAGGATGTTCTTTTCCTCCAGCTCTCGCTTGGAAGGCCTGTTGCTTAGTTTGATTGCTAAGGAGTCCTTCCTGCAGACTTTCCTTGCCAAGGAGCCTGTGGGAGAGAGGAGAGGCTCTGCCAAAGGAGGTGTCATCATTTCACTACAGCAGGCAGAGAAGTACTAGCCAAGGGAGGATACCGGGCTCTCATTTACATTGGTATGGGCTGTGGGCAAGGGGGCGTCAGTTAACTTCATGTGCTCGATTAACCTCAGTGCATGTCATAACGAGGAAAAGCTGCATTCGGTAGGTATACAGGAGAAAGAAAGGAAGATACTGCTCCACAGAGGGGAGTGGCAAAGCGGGGTGTGTTTCAGCATCCCTAGTAGCATCTGTGACTGTCTCTAGCACGATGTTTCTGAACGTAATGGAATGAATAATTCACCCTCAGAATCTGGGCAGGCAGCAGAGCTACGTGTGGAAAGAAAGAGGTGTCTTTCTCTCTCTTTGCACTGTAATAGCAAGACATCCAAGCTAGCACTAGAAGGAATTAAACGTCAATCAGAAGCAGCACAGAATCTGAGCCCAATTCTCTGATCATGATCCCTCTCAAAGTACGCGCAGACTTACAGTTCTGACATGATTTAATACTTACTACATATAAAAGCTCTGACTCTCTATTGGTGGCACCGGTTTCATCCTGAAGTAACTCAACTGAGCTCATCCTGACTTACGACAAAGGCAGGGCTTCTCTACACCATGGACACTTGGGAAAATGAATTCAAAAGTCAGTTTGGAAGTGAACTAATATAAGTCCAAACCAGTCATTTGAATTCTGTCTGAGAACTACCCAGACAGGGATTCATGTGGATTAGGGAAATCACTACCCATTCATACTACTTGTTATTTTGGATTAATTTTCCGAGCATCCCCATGTAGTAAAGCCCTGAGGGATGCAGAAGTCACAGTCAAGGAAGAAGATTCACAGGCCTTGTGTTTCCCTTGTGCATTGAGAGTTGAGAGTGAAAATTAAAATAAAAGAGAAAGGAAAATTGGAAGGAGTCTTACTTGTAAATAGTGAGTTATCCTCTTCTTCATCTTCCTCTTCCTCCTCTTGTTGTCTTGGGTAGAGGCAGGAAGAATCTTCGTAGTCAGTTTCATGAGGCACATTTTCTTTATTGTCATCGCATTCGATCACAACAGTTGGCACTTGTCTCAGGTCTGGAAGGCCCCCGGGTCCTGTTTTTGTTACGCTGTCACCTGTGTGTAAACCAGAGCTGTTGGGAAAGAAAAACAAATAAATAAACTAAAGGAAACAGCTCAGTAGAAGACTGAGTCACTTCTCTCCCTGCATTGGGGAAAGTACTGGTCTTCCATCCCTTTCTGAGAAGAAATGCGGTCAGAAAGAGAATTGCATCAGCCACTCGGAGCGATCAGCACGTCTTCAGCCTGGGACCTGTGTGACCTCTCCACTGGCAAGTGCAGGCAGTAAGGAGATGTCTCACCTGAATGTAAACGGTGGACCAAGAGGAAGGAAAGGAATCAGCTGTAGAGGAGGACAGTGGAAAGGCAGCGGAAAACCATGACTCGCACTCCAAAAAACTGACTTGAGGGGAAGGGAAGAGCACAACTCTCTGAAGCGCAGGGGACCGAGCGTGTGAAACCGGGCTTGGAGAAAAGAGACTTTGAGAGCTGGTGAGAGTAACAAGAGAGGGAGCTAAAGCCTGGGAGGTTTGTTTGCTAGTGCACAATTACATGCCATGGGGGCTGCAGTGACGATACCTCTTCTCCCGCCCTGGCTCCTTGCTCCAGCCAGGTGTTGGAGATCAGTCTGAGGTGGATTCCTATTTCTTTTCTCACATACAGTGCGATGGATCATTTTCTGCAGCTGAAGTTAAGGCTAGGTTCTGCAGCTTATTAGGTTAAGACCTGTGGTCAGCACTGCTACCATCTAGCTCTGTTAACAGGTTGACTTCAAAGCCCTTCACCAAGGAAACAGGAACATGAGGAGGTAAAGATCAAAGTCAAACAAAAGGTGAAAGGAAAAATCAGGCACAGAAACAGGTTTCCCAACCCCCTGTTATCCACCTGAGGCACACAGATTTGGGTCTGACCTTACCCCAATTCCCTGGACTATCTCAGCCTGCTCGGAAGACCAGAGACATTCTGCGTCTTGAAAACTGTTGTATTCTTCTCTTCAAATTACTTTCCACTAAGTCGACTTCAAACGTTTCTCATTCTTCTAACCCTAAAGGTAACAAGGATTCTTAAATGGCTGCCGTTAAAAATGTTCTTCTGGGTATATAACACTAGTCCACAGTGTGCTTAAGGATTAAGGAGAAGAAAAGGCTTCAGACCCTGTGAGCAAACACCACCATGTCGTTGTTATCGCCTTTGGCTCGAAGCTAACCAACAGGGGGACACACAGCTTTACGGGACGCCTTGAAGGAGGAGCTCCGTTTTCTCAGGGATAGACTGTGTTTTGTAGCACTAAGTAAGAGAGTTTCATCAAGAACCGGCTTGTGAATCTTTTTATCAGACTTCAGTGAATTTGAAAAACACAAAAAAATTCATCAGCTGAATTCTCCTAATGACACAGCAATGCGCTATGGTCTTTAAAAACATTCAGCTAACTTAATTTATTGATATGCTTTGATAATTTTATGCACTTCATTTTTAAAATCTGTTTTCTTGTGACCTGTTTTTTCTGTAACTCTTTTTAAGAGGAAAGGTAGGAAATTCAAATGCCTGGAATTACATTCCCAAGAGAAACTACAACGCTGTGAAATTCTGTTAACATTGCTAAAAACCCCCAAGAGCTAAAAAACTTCCAGCAGCGAACACAACACCTGGATCATTCAGTTAATTCTAAACCAATACGTACACGGAGAGGAAGTACAAGTTCACCAAGTCCCTGCTGGAAGTAGAAATGAAAGGAGCAAAAAGCAGTTCAGCATCCAGGCGCGTGGGTGCCGCCCCGTGCTGTGCAGGGTGTGTGTAGGGCACAGCTGAATCCTTACGGGGTGACAGACGCCAGCGTGGCCCGTCGGTTTAGGCTACCCAGCGGCTCTTTGAGCACAACCAAAGT
>NW_010418035.1:70140-74703 GCF_000710305.1 Buceros rhinoceros silvestris | reverse complement strand
GGCCCGTCGGTTAAGGCTACCCAGCGGCTACTGGACGACAACAAGATTGTCAAACGGCCACAGAGGAGCTCTCTTTGAACCGGAGATCTAGAAACAGGCGGCTTCTCTTCTCGTTGTAATTTTTCTGAATCATCCACTTTCTTAATAACACCACTTTCTATTTTCAGCCCCTCATGTTTTCTGCTCTTCTTGATTAAAATCAGCCTTTTTCCACAGCATTCGCACTACGGCAGCTGCCTAAGCCGAGCGCTTATGAAATACATGCGGTACTGCAGTATTCTTAAGAAAGACGAATCAAGGTCACCGCATATTTCCATTGTCCGTAAATTCCTCTGGGTCAGCCGCCAAAACCGCCCCGTGGTCAGGTGGTCTACGCCACAGAACTTTTTAGCATTATTTTCCAAAAAGCACGTTGTTGTTTCAAACAGTCCATTTTAAATCAGCCTCATGTTTTGCCCCCAAATTAGAGACCAAAGCTAGAGCGAAGCAAGTACTTGTTTTAAGAGGATAAATGTACTTTACCACACAGATTTTAATAATTCGTAGCTGGTTAGTGCAAGCACTTGCAATTACCATCTCATCATCTTCACGTGAGCAAAACAGCAAAGAATTTACACCGCTACAGCTTACAATGTTTCTAGCGTGAAAATATTGAATGAAAAATCAGAATTTAGGCGGATGAGTGACTCAAGGTCCAGACAAAATGAAAAAAGGAAAAAATAAAAATCCCTCCTGTAAAATCTAGTGGGGAAAAAACCCTCAGCATTTCTTATCTGTCGTCCCAGGCTCTTTGATTGTGGAATAAAGAGTCACATTTTTATCAGCGTGCTTTCAGATCCACAGCACGCTCTGCTGTACTTACCAGTTAAAACAAAAATCTGAAAGAACTTCAAACCGTGATATAGACATTCCTACCATACAGGCGCACGTGTAAGAAACAGAGAGAAGGCAGAGCTATAAATATTAAGCGTTTCTATCCTTAGGCAACGCTAAAGTTTAGACAAAAGCAATTCTCTTGACAAGTTTTATGGAAGGTAAATGTTTTCTGACTCAAATATGTTTTAGAAGATTTACAAGGCACTGGCAGGAAATGTCTAATGCGCTTCATTTCATAAACCCACAGTCTGAAGCTGAACTGGGTGTCCCAGAGGAACTGTCTTTTTGGACACAGGGACGTTTCCTTGCTCTGCCCCAGGTGCAGTCGTAGCCCAGCGTGAGATATCGCCACTTCACGGCTCTTTAGTACCTGTGCTGAACAAACTGAGGCCTCGATGCAGCTGCCAGTGTGCAAGAGCCCACAGAGCAACCGAAATTCACGGTTGTCTGGCCAGACAGACAGAAAACTATAGGGGCAAGGCAGAAAATGAGGCTATTTTAGATGAAGAAGCTGAAGTGTCCCTAAATCAAAATTAAAGACACATTCCGAGCGGCACAAGAGGGTTTCTTCGGCTTCTTTTGCTGCTGTTCATGACTCGTAGCTTTGGGCATGCTCTTTCTTCTGAAGTTCACTACAAGTCAGGAGGATGAAACCTTCTGCGAATTTTGATGGCAGGGCTTCCCAGACTTTCACCACCTCTTAAAATGCATCCTGAAATGGTAAAAAAATGATGCCCGCATCGAGTTTTACTTCTGCTTGACACATACCCTTTGGGCTGAAGGGGAAAGTTGTTTGCAGCAGGCACAAATTGACACTGAGGCTGCAGAAAAAAGGTTATGTGGAAATGACACTCTCCTCTGTTTCAACTTAACCTGTCAAAAAGCTGGTAATTTATCAGGGAAAATAGAGCTAAACTGGCAGCACAAATGACATGTCATAATAGTCATACTATGACAAGGGACAGATTGCCCTTCTGAGCAGAGGTTACGAATCGCTCTTACGCGCACCAGAAAATGTTTGCAATCAAAAGCGTTAAGTGTGCAAATGAACTTAATGTTCTGTAATGTCTGTAATAGAACCGAATAAAAGAACCCCAGGAACTAACCGCCGTTTTAAGTCATAAGAACAACTGGGACTTGACTAGCTATTACACGCTTCTAATGTACCTTAAGACGTTAACTTATTAACATGCACTACATCTAGGTGAGGCAGTAACGTGCCGCCGCTCCTGCAGAGGCGGAAATAGAGGTAGAAAAGCTCGGTAGCTTTTTCAAGGTCAAAGACAGCAAAATATCTTCTGCCTTGCAGGGTGGTGCAGGGGGACAGCTCATTTTTCTGGCAAGCTTCTGGCTCATTGGCAAAGCACTGATTTCAAGGATCAGCTTTCAGATGCTGTTAGACTATCCAAATTTCAGAGACCTCATATGTGGAAGCAAAAAATCCAGGTTGCTATTGGGAGAGGATGTTGTTGGTCTTTCTTTGGCCACACTCACAGTCCTGGTGGAGAGCAGAGGTGTGAGTTCTAAGAAGAGTTTACTGGGCAAAACGTGGAATTGATACAAACTGGTTATAGATTCAGTGACTATCAGCCGAGTTTAACAGACTTGAAGAGCTTCCAGTGCTCCAGGACCAAAGAAACTGTCACAGAGAAGAAAAAAACAACCTCCTGAAGGAAAAAAGAAAAAATGTAGGGCAGAAAACTGATGTGCACTCGGCTACGTGATACTCCCTTAATAAAACCAAAATACTACTCTAAATAATCCCCCAAATTACCCCAAAGACTCGGCAGCATTATTACTGCAGCACCATGGCCATTATTCTATACAGTTGCAGGATTTTTTTCGAGATAAAGACTGAGATCAGCAAAAATAAACGCTGCCAATGAACTCAGCCATCCCCAGAAGGTGCCGCAGGGATTTGCCAGGCTCTCTCATCTCCTCAAGACTCAAGTCACAGCAGTGACCCAGTACATCGTTACTTTGGAAGGAAGAGTAAAGCTCAGGATGTCACCGCACACCTTATGCACGCCCCAGATATGAGCACACCGCCAGATTTTACACAGAGCCAAACAGAGCTAGGAACTCTGCATTTTTAACCAGACTTCTGGGCTGCAGTGTCCAATGACACACACTGCAGTACGATTTCCACTGGGTTCAATCCGGGTTTTATACAACGAAGGGGAAACACCTGCTATCGAAAATGCTAGAAACCAGTGGCGTTTGGTGCAAATAATCCTCTCCCAAGTTAAATACATGTACTTTAAAAACTCTGCACAGATCTTCAAAAAAAGTTCGCAAATTTACTAAGAGTACGAAGTGGCTTGAGAAAGCAATTTAAGAATTCAACAGCAAGTGTCAGCTCCACAGACCTGTAAATACTGTGAAATACTTTTACCTCTAAATGCTATGGAAATAACTATCGCTGTTGCAGAGGAAACAGCCATCACCTATTTTCTCTCTTGTGAATGCAAATGCTATTGATTTGTTTTGACAAAAAGAATAACTGAAGTACTCAATACTTTAGTTCAAGATTGAAATAATAGTTAATCAATGCAAAAAGGCTATGAAAAAATCAACCGTCTGCAGCATTGTGAACTAGGATTCGTTTTCATTTTAAACGTGAAATACCAGTGACAAAACCTTTTCTTATTTTCTTCTGCAAAGGGAGGCAATTGCTTCAGATTGGGAAATGAATTTTTGCTTATTCAGTTGTTAACAAGCAGCAGAGCTTCAGCTTCAAATTAATAGTTAAAACCAACCAGCATCACCTTCTTTAAAGCGGGTAGTCACTGGGCACAGGGGGCAATGTGGATGCTCCTCCCAATCCTGCCGCTATAGCCCTTTTACCGGTGGGAGTAGGAATCTCCCTCAAAGCTCAACCCGTTTTTCCCCAGCGGAGAGTTCCCTCACGCTGCAGAAACCAAAGTAACCACAGAGGTCTTGCCATCCTGGTGCTAAGATAAGCCGGCGGTGTGGGACGGCCCCTGGTACCATGACTGTTTTTCATGCCGTAAGGAGAGTCTGCATCTCTAATTGAATTATTTTCAACTATGTAATACAATGAAGGTAACATTATCACAAAGACGTACTGGGGCAAATCATTACGCATTTTGTCTGTTACACCAAGTGTTTCAGCTTCGTGTCTAACAGAGGGATGATCTGATGCTCCCAGAACAAGCTGACTACAAGGCTGCCCTTGATACTAAATAGAACATGTCATTTTCTGGATTACTTTCCCTCTTCTGGTTCTTGCTCAATTTTCCTCTACAAGACAAAATAACTTTTCCAGAGCTTGCTGATCCTGCAGTCTACGAGGACAGCTTGCATTTATATGACATGCATCACTTATGCAGACTCTTTGGAGCAGCATTCAGCGATACTCACAAGTGACAGTAATAAAAACCAGCCCCAAGGTGGGTAGAGGCACTTCAGGTCAAACGTGCCACCTTCCTCCAGAAGGAAATGGCTAGGAAGATGGCTGCTGTGGAGTGGGTTAAATACTTATTTTAAGATCAAACGTATTGTTTAATTTAAATGAATTGAAATAATTTCAGTAGTAGACTTGTAAGAAGTCCTCACAGGTTGTTCTGAGCTAACTGCTATTACTGAGCAGGTGCCCTGGTTGAGCGGCACGTTGGTCTTTTTCTCCTTTCTGCCACAAACTTGTCAAATGAGGGAAAGGCTCTT
>NW_010418035.1:58292-70054 GCF_000710305.1 Buceros rhinoceros silvestris | reverse complement strand
TCTTTCCCTCCCTCTGTTTCTCCAGCAATGACTGTGCCCTGAACCTCTCAGAGCCCAGAGGAGAGGCCTCCTTCCAGTACCATCAACCCAACCCAAGTGGTGGTATCGACACCGATGCTAGAGGGAAAAAGGCATCAATATGTCATTTTAAAAGTTGTTCCATTACCTTTCTAGCCTTTGCATGGTCATGGCTAGCGTTTTGTTCAGTTCCTCGATCATCCGGCACCCCGAAGGGTGAATGGGCAACGTGCTGGACCCAGAGGGCAGGTGCTGGCTGTGCCTGCCGTACTGAAGCTGGTGAGCTGCTAACTGAGATGGCAGGACAGTGTGATGGTGCTGGGTCAAAGGCTGCTGGGAGCTCTTCTGCGTGGAATAGGATGAGAGAGAGAGGTCTGGCCCCCCTAAAGGCATGCAAATCATGACTTTCTTTGGAGGTAGTGGAGGTGACAGTTTAACTGGCATACAAGGCAGTTTCACAGGAGCGCCAGGATCTAAAACAGAAGAAAGAGAGGCCCTGGTGTTAATGTTCATGTCGGTAAGATGGAGGGCAGAGTACCTACCTGGGCAAGCAGGTACTGTCAACACGGGAGCGTGCACCCCTTCCCTGCTCCAAAAGACAACTCTGCACAGCGTGTGCTCAGCACGGTCTTCAGTAAAAAACCCCAACCTGTTGTTTTGCAGCACTGCTGAGCCTCACCAAAACCATCCCAGGGCTGTGCGTGCCCCTAAATAAAGACGGTAAGCAATGTTTGACAAGGCTCGTGGCACGCTCCAACGCTTTAAAGCTCCAAACCAGCCCTGCGAGGTAAGCGCAATGTCTCCTGCTCAACAGACACCCAAATAGAGGGACAGCAATTTGGCGTCTGAAGTTACAGGACGACTCCCCACCATCACTGCCGGAGCAAAAGCTCCGCGATTCCTGATCCTTCTCAGCCACTGCAGTGCAATTACTACGAGTCACATTTCTTATGGCTTTGTAATGTGCAAAGCATCTGGTGTTAAAAATCACATTACAGGGCAAAAGAGAAAAGAAATAGGGTTTGAATATGAAACAGGAGTGGTTTGGAAAAATGCAGGATACGAGAGGAGAAAATTATAAATGGCAGAAGGTTGTTAGGATTAATGTATTCTGTTATAGAAGGCACTTTTCTCTGGACTCATGCACGGAATTTTAACCTTTTTAAGACTAGGCACATCCCTTGAATCACGCAGTCAACTTGCCAGGCAAAGACTCCCCCGATTTCCATGGGAAATCAATGAAAGGTCCACGAGCAAATCTCTCTCCCAGGACTCAACTGCAGGATGGAGATTTTTGGAGTTGCACTGTGTAATGTTTTCAGAAGGGCAAAGATGTTAACGGGAGGGCTTGTAGTTCCCAAGATGGGTGTGGGAACTGACCACCACGTACACTAAGAGCAGAAACGAGAGCATCATATCGGCTGTGAGAGGCAGCTGTGAGCTTGGGTTTAGGAAGAAAGCCAAGCCCTTTGCAGCCTGGAACACCACAGACAGTGGGCTCTGCAGTGCAGCACCGCGAGCGAGGCTTGCACGCTCTTTGGCCTCTTGTTGCTTCAGTCCACTCTTCTTGCTGTAACATGGCAAGGGAATTGAAGGGTCAGAATCTTCTTTTGACCTGAGAAAGCCTGGGAATAAGATGTTGCCCTCCAGGTTTCAAAGGCCATCACGCTCCTGAGTGGTATCAGCTTTCTAAACTCCTTTTCCAGATGGTTCTTTTTAGCATTAACTATCCTTCTTCTTGCCCCCTTATTCCTTCCTCCCTCCTGGCTTGTTCTGGGTATTGCCTGTATCCACTAGTATCCGTATCTAATAGCCAGGGTGCACAAGGATGCTACCAGAACTTCCAAGCACTAACACTCCTTGAAAATTATTAAGGACAGTAATGGGGAAAAAAACTACACATAGAGCCAAGATCAGCCATGATATTAAACTTCTTTTTAGTGCTAGTCATAGCTTCATTGCATCCACAGTATCCACTTGATACCAGTGTTTTTACTGTGCTAGGAACAAACTGACAGCCAGTCTTCCCTTGCTTCAAAGGGCTTTTAGGCTAAAGACATAGGAGAGGCAAAGGGTGCGCAAGGATGAAACAGAGACACGGAGAGAAGGTGGTCTTTCTGCGTTGCAGAGTGGGAGAGTCATAGAGAGGAGAATCCAAGTCATTTGGCTTTCAATGCAATATCAAATCCACTTGCCACGGCTCTCGAAGGCAAAAATTCTTCTGATGGCTCGACCAAAGCTGAAATCTAACTCAAGGGACTGCCAAAGCACAGGGCACTGCCCCCTCCTCTAAAGCAGATTCCGTCTGTACAGTAGAGGAAAAAGACTTTCAGGATTTTCGATTCAGGTACAGGAAGGTCTCCAGGCTACCCTGTTTTTCCCCCACACACGTTATCTGTGTGTATTTCCTCTTTGTAGCCTGCATGAAAGAACACACCTCTTCAATAAAAGATAAATAACAGGAGTAAACGGCACAGAGCCCTCAGAATAAGGCTTCTGTGGGATCTGTAGTAACAAAGTCTTCTCATACATTTGTGCTGCAGGCAACTTTACTTCTAGAGCTGGTCCTGAATGACAAAGACTACACCAAGATCTGCATTTCCTTTCTGAAAAGTGCAGCTTTGACTGTTGGGTTTAGATCCTTTTCTGCTCTATCTCAGTTAAAGTCCTCATCTGACAGCGCCAGTGTCTGGATGTCCTGTCACTCTGTGTGACAGAGTCATCCCTGATGGTGAACTCAGAGAGATCCCAACTGCAGGCATCTCTCGCTTCTGACAAAAGAGTAACTGGAGGTATCAACTCCAGTCATGGGTTTGCTGCCTTCTATGATCCTGAAGATTAGAGCACTACCGTATGTTGGGAGCGGGCGTAACATGCCAGACGGTTCAGGTATAAAGCAAACAGGAATCCTTCCATCTTTCTTCTAGACCAGTGAATGTTTCTTTTCCTTTCACACGCAAGCATTCATCTTGTAGAGCTGTGACAAAGGCACTACAGCTTTGGAGTTGCATGGAGAACAAGTCTAGCTTAATTATCCTGAGTAACAACATGCTCCATCACGAATCAGATGAGCAAACTCTGGTTTTCACTCTTCACAGCTGAAGTGCGGACCTTTAGTTTCCCCTTCAATTTAAAGAAATCCCTTACATGAACATGTTTTCAGCGATATCAGTGCTGGGTGTCTACTGGACACCCGCAAAGAATCTTGTCCATTATTTTTAACATAATGCTTTATTCAGACTGTGTTTCACCCAAGTTCTTAAGTCTGTCTGAATGTGACCCTAATACCTAAAAAGAGCCTTGAAAATGAACCAGAGGCATTAAATCTACCTGTCTGCCCTTCACCTTGAGGAGAATTCTACTTGTCTGCTAGAAAAAAAAAACACAGCTAAAAGGGGAAGGGCTGCAATGGGAGGAGAGTTTGATCCATTTGCTCAGAAATGTGTCAGCGTATCTCTGCTGACATCAGTAACAGAGACCTTGTACTGCAAGTTTTACTGCAGGGTCAGGTCAGTCAGTGCGCTGAACAAACAGGGCCTTGCTCAAACCCATGGGCTCCAGGCACGATCTGCAGTAAGCAAGAGAACTACTCGTCCCTGTGTGGCAGAGTGAGATGACGGCGTTTTACAGTTTTTTCCTCTGCCCTCATTTCAGAATGTACGTGATTTATGAACCAGGAGCGGAAACAGTTCTTGTCTCCAGCATGGAATATCCATTGGGTGTGCACACCTGTAGATGAATAAGGAACTGGACAGTGGAAATATGAACAAGGAATCTGTGATAAGTTCTTCTCAGTGGAACACTACCAGAATCTTCAATCATTGCACAAAGCACTCATATGACAGAAGAGAAGCAACCTGTGTGAAGCCAGGTGTGCAAGCCTGATGAATCTCTTTTGGCTGAGGTTCCTCATGCTCAAGAGAATAATAAGCAATTTTGCAAGACGCTGGCTCCCAGCAGGGTTGTGACCACTCAGCAGTGTGCATGGTTAAGTAATAACTGTGCCAGAACGGATGAAAAAGATGTTAGACATAGAAACCTTCCCACTGGTGATGACAATAAATTACTTTAAAAAGAGCTGTGGATGCCACAATATTTGCTGCACATCAGACCTATGACAAAAAATCAACCAGTGTGCAAAACCCCGCGTGGCCTGTTGAGGGAGCGCCGCAGCGGAAATGAGGAGATGCGCCTGATATTTGCTAGTAGCATATGGACAAGTAGCTTTCACTTTTTCAGGTCTTCTCTCCAGGAATCCCTCGTGCCTCATCAGCAGTAGTCGCTTCTTTTATTTCAATGAGTTTTTGAGCAGATTCATAAAGACAAGTTAAAAACTGTTCTCAAAGAGTTGCCACGTATCTCCTGCTGACTACAGCAGGATCTGCAGCCATGTCTTCAGGGGAGATTTGAGACAGATTTCTTTGCTGTTCTGCACCATCTATGCATCCAAGGTTCAAGCTGACTTTGGAGAACACAAAGCATGCTTAGCCTAAAGGCTGAGAAGTACAGCTCTATGTGAATTCTCGTGCAGAGCTCCGAGGAGGGTTTCAAAGACAAGATTTCCTGATGCCTCAAGTGCTAAGTCCTCCCCTTCGGGCAGCAGCAGGCAGGGGATGAATGGAGAGATCGATTGTATCAGTATTTGGTTCCCCATGAGAACACGAGGGTGCTGGTGAAGGACAGCTGCTTTTGCTCTGCTGCTTCTCCCTCAAGCACACAGGGAAGAGAGAATTGTCCATCGCCCCCACACGAATGTAACCTGCCAGAGCAGGCAGCAGGAGGTTAATGCCACAGAGCAGGAAGCTTGTGGATACTGTCTTGGGCTCATCAACAGAGGAGCCTTCTGAGACACGTGTGACTGTTGTGTTACAAAATACTGCAGAGAATAATTACTGGATAAATTGAGGTTATAAATACTGTATAATGCTGTAACTAACCAGCAGCTGTTGCAGCAGTGCAGCAGGACACCAGGCATCCCTGCTCTCAAGTCTCATCCTTGGCTTGAATGCACCATCAGATATAACTTTTGGGGACTTGCAACATCTCCTACTCTGTTAAACATTTGCCTCTAATGATGAATCAGTTCTTACTCTACAGAGACGTAACAGAAAGCACAATCTCAGAGCTAAAAATGTCTCAGCTTTGTCTCTCCTCAAAATCCTGAATGAAGAAAACAAGAGAATGCCAAAGGTTTCTCACAGCTTAAATACAACAGCTGAGTGCACAGATACAACCAAGGCTACACCCTACTGTAATACTAGGCTAAATTTGGGCTCAAATACACTCAGGTGTTGCTGAGATCCCAGTGTAGGGGCATATATTCTGTCCTCTGATATTTTAGGGGACTTTATGGGTTTCTGGCGATTCAGTTCTTTGAATGGAAAACATGTAATTAGTTTCAGAAAACATGATCTGTGCTGGTGAGAAGTAACAACTTAATGAATCAAGATCAAAAGGAGCTTTCCACCACTGGGGTAACGTCCAGCAAAGAAGATATGACCAGTCTTCTTGTCACCTTTGGCCACTGAAGATTTTATAATGTGGGGACTTTACCCCAGCAGTCCAATTAAATTTGGTCCCAGGTGATTATTTCAGCTCCTCCTACATTTTCAACAAAGGGGGCTGCAAGTGGTGCCCTAAATGCCTGAGTTCTGCGTGTGGGTATTGGAGAATTAAAATGATTGAAGAAACTCTGTCCATGAACGTGGTCTAATAATAATCCTACCTGCTGACCAGCAGCAGGCTCACCAGCAGGTGACTGGCCCTCAGCAAACGCAGAGCAGTGAAACAACGGTATTAAACCAGTCAAGGATGATGTTTTTCTCCTAGGGTTGCCTGTCTTCAAGGTTTGCGTGGGCACCACACCCAGTGCTGTGATAGGGATGATCCTTGTGGAGGCAGCAGCATCAAGAGCAAGGGAGATGGCGTGAGGCAAAGCATGGTGCATCTTCTGCAGTGGTGGTGGCATCACTCCCCGTGGCTGCTCTGCAGTCAGCTCTTGGCTCTGTCCCCGCTCCCGCACTGTCCCATCCCCACCGTACCACAGCCCGGAGAAGGAGCATGCCAAGGTTCTGTGATTTAGATTTGCTAGAGGCAATTCTCTCCTCCCGTCACCTTGAAAATGGATTTTTTCTTTCCATTCTCCCCCAAATAAAATGTGCTCTTTCATGTTTATTTTAGGCCTGCTCTTTTATGCACGATTGTTATCGAAGGGAAGGCCAGTCTTTGTCTTGGCACAGGCAGACAGATGTTTCAGACGGTCCACAAATGCTTTCAGAGGTGAGGAATGTTCCTCTTCTATTTCTAAAACCTGTACTCAATCCTTTGCCATGCCCTGCAAGTCCATCTTCATGCTTTACTGATGAATTTTGGGCTAAGTTCACAGCAAGACAGTGTTCAGACTCGCAGGTTTTCTTTCCTCAAGTTTTGTATTTGAAATATTTCTCCTTTTTTTTTTCGCTGCTGACCATGCCTGTAGTGATTTTATAATGTATGTTTATATAAAACATATTTCTATTACCTAAATATACACAGGTACACAGACATTTATACGTTAAGGCAGAAGTTAAGGTACTTCTGCATTTTCAGATATGAACCTGAACCCTTCACAGGATCACATCTCCCCTCGCAGTCTTCTCGAACAGAGCTACCAGACCATTAAACCACCGTTATTCTCCATTAGCCATGCCCAGTATGTCTAAATTTGTCCTTCAACCTTCTCACTAAATCCTCAGTAGAAAAATGGGTATGCCACACAAACAGAAAAGTCTTCACCTCAAATGCCAGAACTCAGATTTTCTTGTTCTCTCACACACAGGCTGAGGATGTCTCTGGAGTAATTAGTCAAAGAATAGCATTAATTCTGCTTCTCACTGATGAGGGTGCTTCATTAGGATTGATTGCTCATTTCCAAAGATCATACACAACTAAAATAATTACCAGTGGAGAACACAAGGCACTGAACAACGTGTATATCCTTTAGATCACCAAAGTAAATGGACCCTTAAGAATAAGTTTAATACTTTTATTTATATGGTTCAGACAAATGAGGCTTTCAGTTCCACTGGGAATAACTGTCCATTAAATCAGGGCCCTGTGACTAAATCCAAATCTATTCCTTTTCCCTGAGGGTTCTGTATATGCATATACAAGAGGACTGGATGAGAGACCACTAAAGACCAGCACAAAGTAAGAGAAGTCACAGTTCTGTTTCGCTTTCACTAGAAAGTCATCGCCATCAAGCAACGGACTGATGCTGATAGCTTGAGTCTGATCTGCACAAAGAAACCCACACCAGAAGCCCTCATCCTTTGATTCTTCTTCTCTCTCTTACAAAAGAAAGGCTTATGAATGAAGGACATTTAGTACCTGCCTTTTTTCCTATGCTATTCCTATTTTTTTATTTCTTCCATGTTGGCCTCATTTCTGAGCAGCTTCTGGTAACTGGGACAGGGTGTTATGGGAGATCATAGGAAGCTGGTTTTGTCCTCACCTGAAGCCATTCATTCTGCTGCCTGGCTTTGCAGGCTGCAGAACTGCCCATTCGGTTTGTAATATAAAGCAAAATTTTAACCACTATGTGTAGATTTTTGGCAGGTGAGAAAGTAAAGAGATTTCACATCAAATGAACAGAACTATACGGAACAAAAACGTGCGGTCATCCAAACAGAAACATGAAAGGACTGCGCAGAGATACAAGAGAAAACCGAACATGCTCTTTCCTAATGAGCTCTTTCCTGATATATATCTTATCCTGAATAAAACAGCTATTAACTGTCAGGAGGAAAAAAAAAAAATCCAGAGTGTATTAATGTGGACTGAGCAACACTCACATCGGCCCTGAAAAGATCTGGGCATCATTAACACAAGAAGATCGACCCAGTGAGAAGGCTGGTGGCTGCCCCAGCACAGAGATGCACCACACCTTGTCTTGAACTCCAGATTTTGAGCAGGCTGTTCGAAAGGTGCAGGCAAACATTAGGGAACCTTTTTTTGGGCTGTGTAAACAGAGCCATCCTTTGCTTCTGCGGTCCAAATGAGAGACTGGAGAGAGGACACCCACCAACCCTCCTTCCACGTGTACCTAGAGCTGCGCATACGGCAGTTGAGGGGAGAAGCAACAAAGGGCAAAAGGAGAAAGCAAAACTCTCCATTTCCTCTCAGCCCTCATCCCTTTTCTCATTAAAGGCATTTAAAGATATCTTTGTATTTTTCCTGATACTTCCTTCCCCATCAAAGCGCATCCTGCAATTTTTGTGGTGACGCTAAGTCTTGATGAGTAAGAGTGCGGAGGGTTAGGAAACACAGCAGTGGTCTCGGGTAATTACAGCGGGGAGGGGAAGTGCCCTGAAGAGACCTTGATGAAGACAGAGCCTGAAAATGATCCCTGCCCTAGGAACAACACAGATACATCACCAGTACACACAACAACACGTGCAAACAGGGAGGAAGGACACTGTGGACCTTGCTGTAAGGACAGGTTTTCCCTACCCTAGGAACAACACAGATACATCACCAGTACACACAACAACACGTGCAAACAGGGAGGAAGGACACTGTGGACCTTGCTGTAAGGACAGGTTTGCCCTACAGGGGTGATGCTGAGGGTCCAGGAACACCTACTTACCAGTTAAGTGGCTGGCAATCCTGGCAATAGGTTTAGGAGGCAGGGCAGGGGGCTGTTTGAGGAGGGACAACTGTTTCACTGGGGTGTCCTCATGGTCTCCGGGGAAAGCGGCAGATTTTTTGGGGGGAAGTAGCAGGACTGGCTTAGCTGTAGGATCTTGGGACAGGAGGACGCCGGATTCATTGGATGTGGGGCTCTCTTCAGACACTGGAGGACACAACCACATCATAGACGCAACAACGTTATGAGCAAAGCAGCAGCGGATACAGCCACAGTCAGACAGGAACAGCAGCGCAGCAATGCGGGTTAAGAACGACCAATAGATTTCACTCAAACATCGTATAACATAGAAAGGAGGAGAGAAAGAAAGAGAAAGAGGAGGAGCAACACAGATCTACACCACAGCCGAATTTCCCATTACCTCTGACAGAAGCCAGCTCCCTTATGCCAGGCTGGGGCGTATTCCCACAGCCTGAACACAAATCAAGAGCCTTAAAATGTCACATTTCAGACGGTCTGTCGTCAACAGCTTGGCTCAGGAACACAGATGTTAGCAGGTGGTCTCTAAACTTATCCTATAAACGTAAAAGCACCTCATGGGGCCTACTCCATTTCACAGAGGCTGCGTAACTGCGTGGGATCGTGGATGAACACTTCTACCAGTCACTTTTCCTCGCTCGACCTTTGTCCACAACGCTCGGCATGAAGCGATGCAGAAAGAGGAGCCAGTGTGGATGTCCAGCGTTGCCATCGCTCTGCAGGGGCTAGGGCAGAAGGGCAGAGAGCCTCCCCTAGGGCAGGGCTGCTGGCTGTGGTAGCTACTGAGAGATGCACAGTGTGAACATCACTCAACACCACCCAGCAGCTAAAGGGCAGGATCTAGTAGGGTTTAAAAACGTTGTCAGCTCTCCGCTCTAGAACTCACTGGCACAGCTGAGACGTAGCCAGAGAGTCAGAAATCTGCTCTTAACTGTTTACAAAGCGCAGGGGCTTTGCTTTCCTCACAGAGAGGTTACTTGTGTAGAAGTAGAGGTTATTCGTATGCCAGGTCAGTCAGAGGGCATCCAGAGACAATCCATACGCTGTCACCGCCTGCTCCACAAGGATTTCCCAGGACTAGACACCAAATGTTAGAAGTCAAAAACTTGTTCTAAACAGCTTAGAACATCTATTTCATAATGCAGAGAAGGTGTTACCTGTCCCATCCATGATCTCTGTGGTTGGGAGCACCTCGTATGAGCAGGGTTCCCCAGATGCTGGACCCGACTCCAGTTCTGCTAGGGCTGGCAGGGAGACCTGGCTGGAGCTCAGCACTTGCCCGGAGCCCAGAGGCTGCCCATTCTCCAAAGCTCCTTCTTCATTTGGTATGGAAAGTTCCCCATCTGGTCAGAGTTGGAAAAAAGCAGAACGACAACAGAAGACAGTAAGAAAGATGCGGAAAGAATTAAAAATGAAATCCGCTATCTCCATTAGCTTGCTTGCAAATGAGGAGGCTGAACTGAGATCTTTTATGTATGCAGGAGACACAAAGACAAGGATCAAAACAACGTAATTTGTATCTATCTCAGAAATACAACACGTGCAGAGCAAATTTTGGAGATGTCTGACCGTGGTGTTCCATCCACAACAGCTTCACAGCAGTCTGACAGCATTCTCCTTGCCTTCAGGGGTTATTTAAGACTTAGGAAAGACCAGTAAACACGTGCTGATCCTTTGCTTACCTTAGGATGGTCATTACGATCACAGTCTAAGCTAGATGGTTCCTGACCACCCTCCACCCGTGGGGCCAGGCAGCCCCGACCAGGGTCACAATATCTTTTTTCCTTCGGTCTCTGTTGAAGCTACAAAGTCAGGAATGAAAGTAGGCTGGAACTGAAACTACGGAGCTTTCTTGAAGAATATTAATATACACAGTATAGAATTTACTGTATTTTAATAAGAATTACCTTCTCTTACACGATTTTCATGCTCTAAGGGACACAAGCAGAATCACAGAAGCATGTCCCTATTTTACACACAGATAAAAACATTACAGCTCCCAGCATTAAGATTTTAAGCAAGGGAGAGGCTAATTTTTTATAGTTTCCTGGTGGAAGGTCTTGATACTGGGCTATGGCAGATTCCATTTAAACAGCCTACTTTTACAGTTATTAATAATAATATCCCCTCCATCTGAGCAAAATTTCTGTAACAGCAGCCAGCAGCGTCTTTCCTATCAAAGGCCGCTTCACATTAGAAATAATAAAGAAGCGAGGGATCGGGTCATCCTCTGGTGTCACCCTGCGTGATTTTTATCTCAGAACTTGTTACACGCAGCACTCTGGTCCTGGAAGCAATGACTACATGGATACCTTGATTACAATTGTATAAAGGAAAGTGCTCAGCCCCTACGGTTATGAGTGGAAGCCTGAAAATATACCTGGAATGTGACCTGTAAGGCTAAAAACCAGCAGGCAAAGAAATGGAGCTTGGTTTTACTGTGCATTTAAATTATTCTTTTAAGTCAACCTCAGGATTTCAGGATCTGCCTCTCGATTTTTGGGCACCTCTGTCTAGCTGTATTACTGCTCCACGTACTGAGCAGAGATGTACGTCACTCAAGCGAGTGCACGTTTTCCCCTCACAGGGCTAAGACGTGCAAAACGCTTTGAAAAACAATAATGAAAAGAGAAAAAAAATTAAGTCTCACTTAAGCGTCAGGACACAGTGATTAACAAGTCTGAAAGCATGCTGGCTGGTGAGCACTCAGAATTACGTTCCTGCCTTTTAAAGCAAGTGAAGATGGTCTCCTGCTTATTTTGGAATTATTAGAAATACCAAGGTCTTGACTTCTTGTTTTTGTTGGAGTCTTTTTGAAGAGCTAGAGAGCTGTTCTGGTACACAGCCACACCGTACTGCTCTGAAAGCCGACCCACGGCTCTCAGAGTAATCACCGGAGCTGGCTCAAAGGTGGCCACATTAATCACACCTGAAGGCTTTGGCCAGTTGTTCGCAGCACAGTCTCCTTCTAACCGCTGTGGTCATTCAGCACAAACCCGTTCATTTCCCTAGGCAGCAAAAATCAAACAACAGCTCAGCCGGTATTTAAGCTGAATGTTTTTCGACTTAGCTGTTGGGC
>NW_010418035.1:42089-58212 GCF_000710305.1 Buceros rhinoceros silvestris | reverse complement strand
TGGACCCGCTCTGTGCTCTGTGCTTGCTCTGTTCTCCCTTTGATAAACACACACCTTTAACACGTGCCTGGGACAGCAGCTGCTGGTGCCTCAGTTACCCGGTGTCACAGGAGAGTGCGACTGCTTCTTATGCAGAGCACCTGCTTTTCTTGAATGAAAGGCAGTGACTGTTCATTAACTCAGTGCAGGACGAAATGTGACCCTAGCTATGAGCAGAAAAAACACATGCATGATAAAACCGGTGACGTTTGTTTTTTGGAGCGATGTCCGCAGATTTTCAGTGAAGTGGGATGCCTATGGCAACACGCTGACCACCTCAGAATCTTACTGTCTTAAGGGCACTTTGTACTTCTCAAGGTATGTTCAGCACGATTTCAGAAGATAGCATTCAGATGACTCACTGAAGGGTTTGGTTTTTTTATAGAAAACATTGAGACAAAATTTGGATTTACTTTTTGTCATAATAACAGCTGTCTGTACTAACAGCATATCCTCTTCTAGTGGTACCTCTGAATAGCTCCAACTTTTATTTAGACTCTAAAACTTGTCCTTGGATTTGACTAAAATCATCAGACATGACACAGAAATCCACACCCCAAATCAGATCTCGCTTAAAGAGCTACACAGGGAGCAGCTTTAGTGCAGCAAACAGATCAAAGATGCAGATAAAATAATTTGTAGAGTGAAGAATATCTTAGTGTGAATTAATCCTGGATCACAGACATGCTTGACAATCAGATATAAAAGGCAAACGACTTTTTATTTTTGAAGTACGAGAAGCTGTTCTGGTTAGCTGACATACAAATGAAAAGAACCCTGGTAATACTTGGATGAATCGATTAGCCTTCAGGAACGGGCTGTGAGTGTAAAGTTAGTTTTGCACAGCAAAACACGTCATCTTTTCTTCTCACACTTGCTAAATCCTTTGCTGCGTTTTCGCAGAGTGACTTTCCCTAAACGCATGAGCTTTGATGATGCTGGCTGAGCGTGAATCAGCTGGATCTGGATGGCACCAGAGAGAGCAGCTTGACCTCTGCGGCAGCAGGAGCACATGAAGGCTGCTCTTCTGCTACTCGTGAGGCTTCGCACACCAGTCACTGAAGAAACGGGATCGCAGAGGAAGCTCTCTGATGCAAAGGACTCTACCCAGACACTTTGATTCACCTTAGAACGTGAAAGTAGCAGCATGGGGTGAAGGTCCAGGTAAACGCACAGGTGATACATTCAAGACACGTGTCTCCTAGGCATGGTTTGTACTCCTGAACTCACCTACCATTTCCGCTTTCAGGCACTTTTCAAAAACGGCCTGGTGAGAAGCACCCCCAGCGCATCACGCTGAATGACACAGACCAGTCCTTTTGTTGCTCTTTATGTCAGGGTTCTGCCTACCTTCGCTCTGAACACCTTGGACTGGGGAACTTGGGTATCTGACAAGTGCCACACTCACACGCTCCTTCCATAGACAAATGTCTATGGAAGTCAAAATGATGAGGAGAGTTTGAAATCCTGCGTTATTGTCCACTTTGGGTTGTCTCCTTCAGTACTTGCCGGTTCTCAGGTAAGATTGTCCAAGCAAGCATTCTTGATGGCAAAGACTAGGAAGGGCAGAGAAAAATCGTTATCTCCTTCTCTGCCACGGCCCCCATGGGTGAGGGAAAGGAAAACTGAGTGTTCTTGCATGTGGTCAAGACTTGCTCCTGGGGCTGTTTCCTAGTCTTGGTGGCTCCTTAACTTCAGTCTCTAAGGAGACGCCCGTTTTTGTGGGATCCCATGGAGTTTGAGACAGGCTGACATATGGATGTCCTCCCTGGATGCTTCCGTGGGAACTCAAAACCTTTCAACATAACCTTGAAGAACTACTGTACCATCATCTCTGAAGTAAGCAATCAGTACACACTCCTTCAGAAAATCTTACGACAGGCAGTCTCATCTACGCTCAGATAAAGGAAGAGGTATCAAAATACCACAGGTAGTTTAATTATTGACCAGCACCCCCCACCCCCAGCACAGGAGGCAATTCAAAAGACAGATGCAGTTACATCTTCACGTGCAAATCCAAGTTGTTTATCTATGCATAGGAGCAATGGTACAGCAAAAGGCGAGTTCTTCTACAGGCGGTGGGGCGTTCCGAGCGGCTGGTGGAAGCTGTATGTTTAACCTCTCAGCACTGCCTGCCCACAAACTAACAGACACAGATGATCACAAACTAGAGCATTACGTGATGAACGGAGAAAGCTGCAACACTTTGGTAGCAATGTGGACGGCAGGGTCAGGCTGCACTGGCAAGATTTTTCCCGGGGATGCCTTTAGGGGTGTGCAGGGATGGGTCAGAAAGCAGCTATGTGTGGGATGAAGGAATGAAGGAGGTCACACCCTAGACAGAGGTGTGACCGCAGGCTGACTCCTGAGCTGGCCAGGTCGCTGAACAGGGAGCTACACCCTAGCCTAAACAAATGCAGCAGAACCTACTTCTAATATCTGTGAAAGCTGATAACTCCTGTTGACTTCCAACAGGTTTTGCACTAGTATTGTTGAAGACTTTTAGACTTTGAATCAATGAGGCTTTGAAGTACATGCATAAGTTCTGCTGAAACTGAGAGGCAACTTTGGCACGTCTTTACAATTTGCTGAATTCATTCCCTTAGGTATTGACAAGGGAAGGAGCAAAACAAATAAAACATAAAGCTGTGGTTAAAGATTGACACACGCACGTAATAGATGTCAAATCTGTCATGCATTACCCATGTTAAAAAAATGGTGTTTGTAAAACAACCACGTTCTGCAAAAACGATACATTACCAACTCAACAAATTAATTACTCTGAACAAGGAATTATTATCGTTGTTATTATTATTATTATTATTATGTCTCCTGAGCTGCTTCAAGGGAATGTGCACTGTTCTGGGCTTGTGAGGATCCAAAACCTTTAAACGTTGCCCTTTTCCACAGTAGTTATTCCCAGATTAGATTACGAGATGTCAATTTAATGCTGTGAAAAAGAAGACCACTTACCTTTATCAAAAATTTCTTTCAGCACTCCTCGTTTTATAAGCTCCTCTCTGCTTTGCCTCATTGATATTTTTCTTTCCAAAGCTGCAAGCAAAGGAGAAGGAGCAATATAAATAGAACAGAAGGGAAATGATTGTCTTAAAAGGCCCTGTGCCTTTTAAGGCACGTAGAAAATGCTTTTTCTCCTCTCCTAGTCAGTGGCAAATTAACATCTCCAAATAAAGGCTACTGGCAGTCCAGAGAATCTGGCTGCTGCTGTAGTGAGGCCGTTGTTGACAGCAGTGGCTATAGACGGATCGATTCGAGGCCATGTCCACACTCCTGCGGCTTCATTTCGACACACGACCCAAGTGTTTCTGTGGAGAGTCAGAGACAGGCAACTAGTGCACAAGCCGGAGAGGGGAAGGTAAGAAAGGAGGCAAGGCAAAGGATCAGGCCAGTGCCAGATGTGGCCATGGACTATTCCCAGGGCCCAGAAGAGGACTGGCGCCTCTGCTGCGCCGAAGACATGGCTCGTTTGCCACTAATTCCAGTGAGAGCAGAGCAAGGCATTTGGGATAGCGCAAAAAACCAAACCAAAACAAAAAAGGGCTGTTTAATGGAGCCTTCTCCTCCATGGAAGGGTGTTTTCCCCCAGAAAAGGCATAAATGAGGGAAACTGCATGAAAGCCACTGCAATTTACACCAGGTCTGAACAGCCTGAGTCCTCTGTTGCCTGCCTGGAGACCGTGGTCACCGGACCAGCAACACAGCGGATAGAAATTTAATGTTTGTTCAGTTCAGCAGTAATTAAAACTATGTCCAATTAACCAAAACACCACAAAAGACAAGCATTCAGGCAGAGAGCTGAGCGCCAGCAAGCAAGGGGCACAAGAAGTGATGTGCGGGAGCGGCTGCGACTGCGCGCGCTCTGCGAGAAACAAGCCTGTGCCTGCCAAAAAGAGAGGCACGGTCAAGGGCGCATCGCTCCGGCCATATGCTCCCCTACCAGACCCAGCACAGATGCACGCACACACAAATGAGCCGGGACTTAGCATCTCCGGTCTGCCCAAGGCAGATTTAAAGCAAAAGAGGCTTCAAAACCCTCTCTCCATCCCTGGACGCAGGAGGGTGTAGCCTTTCCCGGCACTGCTGCATGTTGGCTTTCCCTGCAGGGGCACGTACGCCTGGTGAATCAGTGCTGCTTGTTCTGCGACACTGTGCTCAGTGTAACCGATTCGCTGTCACATCCTTACAGCTTAGTATGAACAAGGCCAGCTCTGCTTCACTCTTTTCCAGAGGATAAATTTAGGCTTTCCCCATTTTAAAACCCATTTTTGAATGTGTATTCTTCAGGACAAAGATTTAAATGATTTACACCGTTTAAAGCTTTTTCTTCTTCCTCCTTAAGAATAGGTGCCCTCAGCCCCTCCAAAACCAGCCAAAACAAGCTACAGCTAACTCCTGAGCTTGCTCCCACCAAAGAAATCGTTAAAACCCTGACTGACTTTGAAGAGCAATTTGGCAGCATCCAAGACCTTTCCAATAGGTCTGAGAAAGTGCGATTTTCTCTTTGTGTAAGCAGCGAACAGCATCCAGTCTTGCCTGAGCTTGTTCTTCAGTGGCAAATCCAGCGGCGTGGAACCGCAGCAAAGCAGCAGTTTCTGCACACAGCTGCTCTCAAAAGAGACACGGGCGACTACTGCCAGTTCTGTACGTCACCGTCAAGAGTTAAGTAACAGATCCACATTCTACGCACAAATTCACTGGCACTCACCCGGGTACACCGTCTCCCCCTCCTGCCTGGTCAACCGCTGGCTACGCAACCGAGCAGCACCGCTACCGGCCTCAGGGCGAGGAAGCGCCACCACGTTGTTAAGGTGGGGCTGAGAAACAAGGTAATTTCGTGGATTGGAGTTAAGGCGAGTTAAGGAGACTGAGCGCTAAACGGGGCGAGCAGGACATGCTGAAGAAGCGCAGGAGCACCTCTCCCACAGCAGCTGCTAGGGAGGACTCCAAGTCTTCTCCAAGTCACAACTTATTGCAGGCTGGCAGAATTTCGAAGACAGAATATGTATTTTTGAAGACTCTGCATACACAGGCTTTTCAGATCCTCCCTTTTAGTCGTAATCTGCTTCTGCTCAAGAACGAAGAAAACCCACAACCCCCCAGTTTGAAGCTCAGACTGAAACAATTTTTTCAGTTTCTAAATCCTTTCTAAGTAGGTACAGGACTTAAAGTATTAATTATTTTCCTGCTAAGCCAGTTTAATTAATAAGATATTTAGAGGAAGGGCATGCTGGGCTAAGAGCAGCACCGAATGATAATAACAGATGCTGCACTAACACCATGGAACATGCTGCCTTCCTTTGATACAAATCTTCCTCCTAAGCAAGTCTCGTACATTTATTAAGTGCATCAACTGTTACGCCACTGCTGGATCAGATGGAAAAAAATCCCGAGCCTTAGATGCAGAACTCATTAGCATCTAACAGCCTGAACAATGCAACGTTTTACTCGGGCTGCATTTCTCTGGCAAAGATTGTCAGTTCTTTTACCAAGGATTTTCTTTTCAAGTAGAAAGCTGATACAAAATAAATTCATTCACTCTCCACTGAGAAGGGATCCATTCACAGCAGAGGATAAATAAAAACTGCTGAATTAATCCTGGATTCATGAGAACCTTGCAAATTCTGTGATGGGGGAAAATTTAATATAATTAATATTTAACAAAAGATGTATTACTTCATTGGTGGTTAACCTCATTTTTTTTCATTTGTACAATCTTCCGGGAGATTAGAAACAAGCATTAAGCCCTCTTTATATGGGGTCTACTTGTGCCAGAAACTGGTTATCTTGACAAATTCATCCATCCTCCAAGTCACTAATTTACAGAAATGGGCGTATGTGTATTTTATGGTGTAAGCGCACAGATTTTGCCAGCGTTCTCTGTGGTGCGCTGCTTCCTTTAAGCTCTGATGAAGAGCAGTGGGAAATGTTTTTATTGGTGTTTCTGAGCTGGTGTTTTTGAACTCGTCCCTCAGGAGCAGCACCCCTCCGCTCCTCCAGCAGAGCTTTTCTCTGTGGCAGACCCATTAAGATCAGTAAAGCCTTGACAGGGTCAGGCGGATTTCGTGCCCCGCCGTGCTGGAAATCTAGTACATTTTTGTCTGTTTTCCTTTAACAAGCCGTTGCGCTCCGTGACGGCAGAGAGAGTGGGCTGCTCCTCCAGCTGAAAAGGTGAAGCTCGCCTCTTCCTCTGTGCCAAGCGCTTCTGCTGCTCCATTAACCAGCCAAAGAGGCGTTTATGTAGACAGGACGTGTAACCTTTCTACCCCTCCCATCCTTCCCTCCAAGACCAAAACATCTCAGATGAACTCTTCCAACTTGCATCTACATGAGAATAAACCGGCCACCTCTGCGTAACTTGTCACGTTGCTGCTTAAACCGAGGGGTGGAATAAATAAACAAGTCCTGACCTTCCCATCCGACAACCGAAACTGAGCTCCAGTCTGTGCTGGCCAGTGGAATCCCAACCTCCCTTTTTCCTGAGGGGAGGAGGCCCTTGGCCTCTGTCTTAAATAGCACTGGGGGCTGCTTTGCATGAATTCATCTTTCAAAGGCCACTATAATTTTCGTGATGATTTCAGGAAGCAAAGGTCATTGCGGGAATGGAGCTTAGAGCAGACGCTTTCTGGTGCATTGATGATATTTGGATTCAACAGGCAGAAATATGCTTTGCTAATAATTCAGATCTGAATAATTATAAACCAGTTGCTTTGCACAGCGTTAAGATAAACAACCATCAATATTTCCTTTAGACTTGTAAAGAAGGAGAGGTTTTCAGATGTGATGTATCAAAACATGTTACATCACCTCAAAATTCTCCCAGCTATGCGGGCTTCGTTGGTAATCAAAGGAGCAGGATTCATCCGATACAAATTTTTACAGAGGCTTCTGCCTCTGAGTTGGCCTCTTTATATATTAAAAGCGAGTCTTGGGCATGAGTGACCTCAGCCTGATGTGAGCATCTAAACCAGGCTGCACTACCCCTCAGAAGTGCCTGTTAGGCTTTACTGGCCCTAAGGAAGGTAAGGGCGAGATAAAGCTGAGATAAAGATGCATAACACTGGGGCTGAACCCACTCCTGAAACCAAAATCACCTGAAGAGGGTAGTTTTAAGAAAACAAATGCTGCTGTAGATCAATGTCTCAGAGGGAGCTGAGGAAAATGTAGATGAGTGAGCTCACAGAGAGCTCCGTTAATGTGGGGATTGTTTCAATAGCTGGGGCATGACACCCAGCACTGCTGCTGTGAGCTTGGGCTTTGACCGACGCCAAAATGCAGGTTGGTTGAAATAACTGTTTTGCTTTGCTCAGTGCTAAAAATGAATTTTGCTTGGCTTCAGATGCTCGTAAGTCTCTTGAAGCCTGAGGGGGAAAAAGTATTCCAACAGGTTGATGAACCTTTGAGGTTTAAAGCTCCTTGCAGAAGTTCTGGGTTTCTCTAATCTCAGCCTGGGTTTTCCTGTTTCTCCGACAAACTCTGACTCAGACAGATTACTATGCAGAAAGGATTAGGAGCCCCTTTTTAGCTGTGATGTCCGGCCACAACATTCCTTGTTCTGACTGCAGCCTGGCTTTGCCATTCTATGAAATCACAAAATAAGTCAACATTAGTTTGGAAAAGATGCGTGGGTATTAAAAGTTAAGCTTGATTAAAAAAAAAATTACAAATATGTCCCCAAATCAGGGGACGCAACAGGAGTTGGCCAAATAAATCCCTTCCATTAGTCTGGAAATAGTTTTCTAAACTGTTTCTAAACAGTTTCTGTGGCATGTTAGAGGCAAATTACTAAACTTTACTGTATTTATTTTAGATTATGACTACCTAAAACAAAGGGGAGATGCTATTAGGGCATCTTTCTTCCACTCAAATTCAGATCGGCTCAAGACACCGGCCCATCTCCAGATAGAAGCGCTGGACCAGGAGCATGGTAAATCTTCATCTGCTCCAGGCGAGCCTTTGAAATGACACCGTAAAAACAGACATTCCTTTGAGAAAGCAGGATCACACCTAAAATCTCTAGTTACTAACCAGAAGAGTTTAGCAGGTAAAACAGTTGCCACACTTGGTAACTGCAGGTGAAAATTGAATTCTCTTTTCCTTATTGATGCTGATAGAAAGTAAAACTGGGGAAGAAGCTGAAGCCAGCCTTAAAAAACTCTGGATTTATACTGATCATCACTACATGTAAACTGCCAGAGGACAGACTTGGGAGGAAAATGGATGCAAAGTCAAATCTGTAAACAAAGAATTGCAGGAGCTAAGCAAAATACTGCAAGCCACATTAAGGAAAGATCACAATACAGTTACACAACTCAAAACCACAGCGTACAACCAAGAACTCAGCAAACACAAGGAAAGGCAGAGAAAAAAATCTGAACAACTCTGCCGTAATTAACAGAAGCCTCTGAACTAAAGAAATCAGGAATCTGATCCAAGAGCAGATGGACTGTAATTCTTTCACATAGAAGGACTGAAAAAAGAATCAATCAAAGAAGCTGGGAAAAAACCCTAATTTCAAGCTAGATCCAAAGAAACCCAACCCAATGAATTTTGGAGGCCAAGCAGAGCAAGCCCACCAGAAGATGGAAACAGGATACAAACCAAGATACCTTGACAAATATAACAAAAGGGGTGGTTTTGAAAAAAAATCTAAGAAAATAAAAGTGAAAAGAAAACAAGACTGCAGACACATGTAAGAAAAATGTTACAACTCTCCGCTGCCCAGTTAACAAACGGCAGAACAGAGCTCTGCTGTGCCAATGAACTGCGATAGCCTATCAACAGTACTTTGGAAAGGCTCGTGTTTTCATCCCCTTCCTACATAATTGCTTTTCTTGGCACACTTGAGAAGTCTTGTACAGCAGATTAGGGAGAAATTCAGAAAGCTGACCAGAATATTGAAAAAAATGAGGAAAATGCATCCTTCCTGTTCCTCCCTCTGAAGGGCTGCACAGTGTCTTCATGAATTCCTAGGTAATAACAGCTCAAGAACTGGGAAGCTGAGCCACCAACAGGTACTGCCTTCCACAGCTCAATGAAAAATGAGGCTCTCTAGCTCAATTAAAGAAGGTTTGCAACAAGGTAACAGAGCACATCTTAGAGTACACCAGCTCTGCAATGACAGTGAGACTGCGGCACAGAAAGCCACACTGGGTATTCTGAGGATATATAATTTAGGCATCAAAAACAGCAATGAGGGGTTGGCACTGACTTACTTGAAGGTTTTCATCCAAGGAAAAAATGAGGCAGGCTAGAAGAGCCCATGGTGAAGTCCTTACTGCTACCAGCACCTGAAGCAGCTATATGCAGGTCCAAGATAAATTGAGCACAGCCATTGCCACCAGAGTTCTCACTGCGATGCAACTTCGTCCGAAGCGCCAGCAGAAGGAAGCCAACGTCGTCCTCATGATAGGAGATTCATTTGTGTTTTCACAAGGAGTGCTAGCGGATGAAATTGGGGTTTTTTTTCTACAGGCTTCTTGTTACAAAATGCAGGAGTTGTAGCATCAAAGAAAGAGCAAGAATCTGGGTTGTGCTCACCAAGCCTTTGCAACCAGACAAGACGATGCCGTCTGAAAGCAATGCGTAGAAGCAGCAGCAGCAGCTGTACATCCCAGAGAATGGTTGCTTGGTACAAGTGACTCAACTTGCTTTAGGCACCTCACAGTCTTGGGTTTCTGTACAAACAATAAACAACTGTGCTAAAAGCAAATTAGCTAAGAGTTGGGTGAGATCTCTGCAGCGTGTTTCCCTTACCCTAAGAAGATGGTGCCCACACAGACGATACCGCAGGAGGGATCTGCAGTGTCATCTGCAATGGCAGAAATGTCTGACTGCAATATTCTGCTGCATAACAGTTCAAGGGACCTTCCTCAAAGCAAAACCCAAGGCGCTCGCATGGTGGACATCACTAGAACAAGATAACGACTCCTGCGACTCTTTGCAGCTGCACAGAATCCTCTCCAGAACAGAGTTTACACGCGGAATATAAATAACCAGGCAAGCTGCTGCTCTTGGATTTGCACCTCATCAGACAACACATCCAGATGGCAAAACACAGAGCCCAGTTTACAGAAACAAGTCTAGCAGATGTCAGGAAACTGGATTTTCCAGTGTAACTTTAAGAGGGTGAAGGAGTCAGTTTTCCTGGGACAGAAAGAGAGGGAAATATATCAAGATAGAACCAAACCAATATCAAGATAGAACCAAACCAACCAAACCAGGTTGATGATAAGAAGCGAGGGGGATTGCTGGGACAGAGCACCAGGAGATGACCTGTATTTGGTCCCCTTGTTTGCCACCTTGGAGGATCTCCCTGCTGACAGAAAAGCGAGCTGCACTCGGTAAGACAAGCAGCACACCTCTTCCTACAGTAACAGCAAGCTGCTGTAGATTGTTTTACAGCTCGAGTTAACCTTCCAGCTGCAACGTTACAAGCTGCCCAATACCCACAGCCAGATGATGTGTAAACACAGTGCACTGCTGCCTAACGAAACTTTACTTCGGCTACAGTGGAGGAATCTTGAGCTGCTGGATGCTTCTGTTGCACCAGCCCAGGGATGTTGGACAGCTTAAAAAATACCTGCACATCACCACAGTGTGTATTTACACATAAAACACTGCTGTAGTAAATTCCAGTTTAGGAAGCGGTTCTTCCACTTCTACTGGAATAATTAGCACATGGCAGCCTCCCAAGCAGACACCCAAACCAGGTGAATAGCCGAGTATCTGTGTCCACGGGTACACCTATTTAAAATTAGCATTACAAAGCACAGCTTTCGAGGAAGAAATACCTACTTAAATCCAAAGTTGGCTTAGCACCTTTTTGAGAGAGAAGCTATTAAGACTTGAAATACTTCTTGGAAACCATCACTGCTTTTGCACACCCAGAAAACCTCAACTAAGCACATAAAATTAAAAATGCATTTGTTAGCAGAACAAACTGGCATCAGTCCTTCAACACAGACCTCTGTGAGGAACCAAACGGGAAATCATTCGTTTAGTGCTTGATTACAGAAAGGACTGAATCACAAAACAGCAGACGCTTCCTCCACAATAAGAAGATTCTCGAATTGCTGCTGTCAGAGCATCCAGCAATTATCTTGGGGTGATGTTTTCAGCCTGTGCGATGGCACTAGCTGCTTGGTATGTAATAGACTTAATGCTGAAAAAAACCCACAAAGTGTCTTTAACACCATTGTTTTGTCAGTAAAACCAGTGCAGTCTATTTTCTGGTTCAGAAGCTGATCATATTCGAGCTACAGTAAAGCCATGTGTGCACTTTCAGTCTGTTTTCCACATGCAGAGTCTTGGCCTGATTTTTCATTTCTTTTGGTTGAAAAGATAACTTGCCCAGATGGAGGGACAGTTTCCACTATGCACGGCGGTCCTCTGGAATCGACAGACCAAAAAAAGATGAGTCTGGGACTTCAGTAACAGTAATGTGAAGGCTGAAGAGCTTCATGAGAATTTGGAATGCAACACCCCGCCTCGCAGTATGAACTATTCCATTAATCCAATAGGAGATAGTATAAAAAATGGTTTAATGCTCCTCTCCAGCAAGTGCTGAAGTTATCTGAGAAAACAAGGCATTTTTACACTTAGTATTATACGTTATCTTGGTGCTTTTTTTGTGCGTGTGTACAAAAACATAGTCATGATGCTTGTCTGGAATGGGGAGACGGAGCTGAAGATGCGGAACACCTACAGACAGTAACAGATCAGAACAGAAGTACTGATAGAAGCAGAAAATTTGGAAAACAGTCAGGAAGGACAATGAAGAAGGTATGATAATACCCTAGACATTTCTTAGGTGCAATCACATCATAAATGTGGACAATATTGTATAAAATAAAGGTATAATGGCAGTCTGATAGCTCAGTATTCCAGTGTAAGTGCCCCCACTGTCCTGGTCTTAATGAAGTTTATCCATTAAAGCGTAGAAAACCAAACAGAAAATTGGTAGATTTATAGATGATCTGAGGTTACAAGCAATGGTCCGGAAGGATGAAGGCCATGGTAAACAAGACAAATATTTTTCACAACAGTGCTAATAGTGAAGAACTTCAGCAGAATTGCAGAATTAAACTCTTCTTTACAAGAAGCTGTGGAAATCTAAGTCAAGTGTCAAGTCAACTTTTTAAAGAAATCAATAAAAAGAGGAGCAGTAAACTGCCAAGACCAGGCAGTTTTCTTCTTCGAGTTCCTCAGGAAATCAAGTATGAACCAGTAAACATGGTGTATAACCTCGATAAGACAGAGAAGCAGGAGGTGGCAAATTGAAGGCTGAGATTTTTAAGAGACCTAAAGTCATCTGGGAATTACAGACCAGTAAGCCCGGTTTCCACACCACCAGTCTCGGAACAGCTATAGAGAACACAGCTAGAAATAGGAGACCTAGAGCGGAAGAGAGATGGAAGACTAGTCATCCGGGTTTGAGATGGGAACTTTGTAGCAGTCAATGAATGAAGATGATCCGTTCCATGTCAGCGCCTTCACAGTTCCAAAACCCCTATGTCAAGGTCACTGAAAGAATTAAAATTGCATGAGATATCAGCGAGCATCCTCTGGTGGACTAATACCATGCAGAAAGCGAGGAGGGATGCCCCACACACAAACCAGAGGGATGCGGTACGACCTGCCCTCTTCTTCACACAGACACGTTGTAGAACGGCTGACAACATGGGGACGAGAAAATTTGCTGACTGCTCTCAAAACTAACACTGACTGCAAAGAGCTACAAAAGATCTTATGATACCAAATGACGTGTGACAAAATTCAATATTGATAAGAGGAAAAAAGACATTTGGAAAAAAGCAGCCCAAACTATAAACAATTAATAGCTGAATTAGTCATCCCCATTCAGAAGGCAGCAGAGAGCTCGCTGAAAACATCATCTTACTGCTTAGGGCAGTAGAAAAGGAAACAAAAATGAGGAATTAGGAAGAAATAAGTAACTTTGTGCTAGTGTACTAGTCTAGAAAAAGAAACAGTAGAAATAAAAAAGTTATGGAAAAATGGAAGAAGAATGATTAAAGGGATGGGATATCTGATACAGAAGTGAGGAGATACAGTGAAACTGCATTTCTGGCCATCTCTCCTTTTACACCAAGGTCCTGGTCCCCTGGTTTTCACAAAAACACATGGTAACTGCCACCTAGGCTGCGCTCTGCGTGAACCAGAGAGTTCCCTTGAAGGACAACCAAGGCACAAACCAAGACAGCCAATATGAGTACGTATATTCTACACGCTCTCTGGTGGGATCTGCACCCGGCAGGGCTCCTTGGCCTGGCACAGCCCTTCCCAGCACCCCCACAGCCCTTGCGCTCTTCTGGACCCAGAGGTGAGGGGAAACTCATGCTAGAAGGGCTTTTGCCTTCTGGATGTACAAGGCGGCCTTTGGCAGCAATGTGAGCTCCTGCTCTCAAGGAGCGTGGTCACGACCCATTGCTCCACGTCTGGGGACACAATGACAGAGAGATGCGAGTCAGGCTGCACCGCTGCCCTTGGGACCACGGGCCACGCCAGAGCAACCACCGTTACAGCAAACTACAGAAGTCGTCACCCTGAGAAACAGGCAACCAACGGGGAACAAAACCGAGGTCTGTAACAGCACAAACTTCATGAAATGCAAGAAATAAAGAGCACCCAACAAAACGACCAGCGTGCCTATCTGAAAAAAAAAAAAAAAATGGTGCTTCTGCATACAATGTCTTTTTCCGTTGTGGGATTAACTGCAAGAGACACCCATCGAGACCGAAAGTGTAATTTGGTTCAAACGACACAGAGCAATGGAGAAGAAATCCACGGATGCAGCTTTTGGCTTAAGAATTTCCAAGTGCTGCCACGTGGTTTACGTGAGGGGGCAGATAAACATGTACCGACCCTGCTGCTTGCACTCCCTTCTTCTGAACCTAACTGGTGACTGCAAGAAAAGACACTGGGCCACACGGAGTTTGGTTTGACCCCCCACGTCCTTGAGTGTGTTTATCTTTCAAGGACATGTTTAACAAATGGGGAGACAACACCCTCGATCCCAGCACACAAAACAATGCACTGTGTTCAGTTATGGAATTGCTGGGAAATATGCAGCAGCATCTCATTTGCCTTTGAAAGGGACTTGAGTTTACCTCCTTACCGTGCACATCAGGAGATTTTTCTTGCATGATTAAATCAGACCAGTTGAGTTCAACAGACTTCAACATACCGGCATCAAGAATCACAAAAATGGGTTCAAGGTTTCATGGCCTGCGTAGTTCCAAAATATTCATTAGCTAGCGTGGGATCCAGGCTTAGAAACCTTATCAGCATGGGCTTCCGGACGTTTCATTCATTAATTCCAGAGAAAGACCAAAGCTTCGCAAAAGAACCACAGAGAGGCTGCAAATCTCTGCTCCATAGACACTCAGAAGTTTGATGAAAGTTGACACTACCTTGAAATATTTTTCTGAAGATTATCAAAACATCATGTTGTTATAAATACACTAATTAAAATATTCATGAAGTAGCTTCAAAATTGAGATGCAAGTGAAGAAATAACACAGTTTAATGATTAACTCTACCTAAATATTCTGCTGTTCCAACTTTGTCCTGGTCTTTTTTTACATCAGGAGGATTTATTTTTGTGCAAGTTCCCTTATTTCTGTTGCATAATAGCAATACATGTCAGTCTATTTCTGCCATCATAATTGGTTGCTGTGGAGATGGCAGAAATATCATGGATTATTATAATTGCAAATGAGGATTAAGCAGCAGGAAAAGATGACATTGATAATCTGCAAATATTGCAAGGTTCCTTGAAACTAATTAACTACAAGATATTTGAATTTGCAACAGTGAAGAGCAGGCTCACAGAATATGGGGGTGGTGTACGTTTTGGATGAATACACTGCGAAGAAACATGACAGTTGTAAGTGATGGCATCTTAAATTTAGCTTAACGTTAAAGCAAAATGATCACAGAAGCCTGTGCATCTTGTGATTTTGTTACATATAATTTTGCTTAAGGCCCATAGGAAAGTCACTTAAGGTATTAGTGTGAGGTAAAAAGCCCCAGTATAGCAGCAGTACATAAAATCAGTGGGTGTTGTCCTGAGCTAATATTCTTTGGCAGATAACTGAAGGAGAAACAGGTGTTCAAGTATCTGCAGGAAAAGTGGCTGGAATTATCCCCTTGACATAGTCCTTTAAAAGGTGAGAATCAAACTGCATCTTTCACTGGAGACTAATGAACCTCTCGGAGGGAGGCAGGACAAAGCAGACAAAAATAAAACTCCTGATTTTACAGCAGAGCTCCTTTGCCTCATGCCTCATTTTGCTGTAGAGCGCTCCAGTCTGCACCTCAGCTGCCGAACGCGAGCTGCAAAACCGGTTCTGTGCCCTGACGCTGCCTTCATACAGCTGCTCTGTGCACTTCCGAAGTGATGGTGGTATCAAACCTCTGCCTTTTCTGCCTCACTAGCAGGAAGCAATTGGCCTGCATTAAAAAAATATAAAAAAAATTCCCTAATTATGCTTTTATGAAGAAACAAACTTTTAAAAGCTTGACTGAGCTCAACACAGAGCGAAACACTCTCATGTATTGATGTTCAGAGTGAAGCTGCTGCATTCTGAAACGTGAAGGGCAAGCGAGAAGCGCTAAGGGAAAGCGAGAAGCAGCTGTTTGTAACACAGGATTTCTTCCCCTCTCTGAGCACAGCTGAGCGACTGAATCAGAATTACATTCCCAAGATGTCCACGCCGTTATTTGGATAGCTGCTTCAATGCCAAACGAGCGTCCTGGCATCTTGATGAAGAGAATTTAGGTGGATTGACTATGGGTAGCAGAGCCTCGGAATATCGATGGATTTATACTCGGCGAGCAACCAAACACTGAGCGCTTCTAGTACCAGCAAACTTTCTGAGTTCAAAGATACTGAAATGGAAAGAGCTCTTGTTTGTGTGCTGATGTTCTCTCGTTCTGATGCCGGGTGGGTCAGAGGAGGAGTTTGCACCAGCCACTTAGCAAGACAAAACCCGAACCACGCTCACCGCTGCCTTACCCATTCATGGCACCTGTTCCAGCCGCT
>NW_010418035.1:23196-42013 GCF_000710305.1 Buceros rhinoceros silvestris | reverse complement strand
CCTGAAGGTCGCCTGTTCCAGCCGCTGTGGCTGCTGTGGTAGCCTGGTAATTAGACTAATTTGATGTGAACCCTCTTGGTTTGAAACTGGTTTGCTTGTACGTATTAAAGGGCTTTGCTTAGCAGGCAATTAAACAGATAAATATCAACCTGAACGTACATCTGGTTTGGAAATTTTCTTCTCGATGTTGGGCAAACCCCTCTCATAAAGGCTGGGCAGGATGCTCAGTGCCTACCTTCTGCTTCGACCTGCTAAATGAAACCATGATGTACAGCTGCATCCAGCAGCCTTACACATCAATATCAGTCTGAGGATGCTCTCCTAGCACTGAGGAAAGATGGACTTAGTTTACTGAGAACTTTTTACACCTCAGTTCTATCAAAAATTATAGCCAGACTAGAGCCCTAAGCTTCAAAGGTAGCAGCTCGGTCCAACAGTCCAGACATGCCCATGAATATGGGCAGGATCTCCAGACTGCTGCGTGGTATCCGACTTCACGATAACTCAGCGTAATAACTGCACAAACTCACACCAACCACAGAAACACAGGGCTATCCACAAAGCCAAGAAAGGAAACAATGCAGAAGGAAAAATAGAAAAGATCCAGGGAAAAGAAGAAAATAAAAAAGGTGTTTTTTTCCTGAGATTCAGATGACATATTAGGGTTTTAAAGGCTGTATCTGAGAAACAGCCAAGGGCTAAACACGGTGGAGGAGATAAATATATGAAAACCACCGAGCAGTTATTACTGGGTGGGTTCTTCCTGCAGGCATCTCACGTTTAATGCTTAAGAAGTCAAGCCCTGCCGGACATAAAATCTGCTTGGCATTATCTTGAGTATTTTGAAAGTCAAATTACCTTTTATCTTGTCTTTTAGACATCGAGCAGGAGTCAGGCAGGTGGGACTGTTAAGTATCACTGTAGGAAAACAGTCAGTGTTACACACAAGCAGAATGAGGCATATTCGAGCCTTACTGCCTTGGCGAGGAACAGAAGAAAATTAAATAATTACTATTTTTTTTATTTGCAGAAAATTGTTTAATGACACTGTGTTTGTTTAGTCAATGGATAGATGTGGACATGCCAGCTGGCTTTCCTCCACCTCAACGGATTATAGTGAGTTCCGACTTTTTCAAGAGTGAAAATGAAGGCCCAGTACAGGTAATTAATTACTACAGTAAGCACAGAACCAACCCCCTTCTCACCACCTTTTCAAACCTTAGATAAAATTCACCTGCTTATTACGGATACAAATTGATGCAGCAGGGTGCACATATTTTGCATTCCTTAAATTACTCTAAACAATGGTGTAAGCTGACAGTTTAAAGAATAATTTAAAGGGGGAGAATCCCCCCCCTTTTTTTTTTTTAAACAATTACTGTTGCTTGCCCTATTTCATTTTTTTCCTGGTACATAAAAAGGCCTGAAAAGAGACAGAGGTGATCAATATTTCCGTACCGCTGTTTTCGTTTCAGCTCAGAAGTATTAGTTAAAGAAATGGTTGGTTATCTCTGAGCATTTGAGGGATTGAAATGATATTTGTTGAGTAATGCTACGGGACTTGGTAAAACTGTTGTCTTTCCCCCAAAAGTTAATCATACATGTTTAGTTGACACTACAAAGAACAAACTTTTCAGCAGATTTGGTAAACATTTTTTGCCACTTTGTTCTTGAAAGGACTTAAGCTGATTCACTGAGGATAAGTGTTTTTCTTCCAGGGCAGATAAAATCAGCATTTTTAATATAGGAGAAAATGCAAATATAAATGCATGATAATCTTCATCTTCCTTGCAAGTATAAGGATATTGAAGCAGGCACTTTTACCAAAGACTAGACACCAGAGCTCAAAGGAAAATCTATGATGCATTTGATTTCCCACATTATTTATAAAGTGGAGGCAATTTTTTTTTCAAGTGACTTTTTGATTGTGTTCTGCTCTATCCCTTTATTTTGGCCTTGCATGCTGTAAAAAGAGCAATCACAGCAACATAATCTTCAGGTACAGCCTCTGCCAACCAAATCAAAGTTAAAAAAAATCAATTGTCACATTAAAATTGCTTTCGGTATTACATCTTCCCTCAGAAAGACGGTAACACATCCCGAGCCTCCATAACCAGATTGCTCAGCCACCCCTGAAGTGCAGCCAGGAGTGGGGTGGGAAGCAATAACTGTGATGAGCCTGCACAGAGCACAGCAGCTCTTGAGGGAATGCAAAAAAACTCAGCTGAAATTGCACCAGTAAAGTATGAAAGGGCAAAGCTGGAATAACGGCCCAAGCTGGAGCTTGATCCAAAGGTTCAGTTAGTGTCCTCGTCCTTAAACGTCTAAGGACGCTGACTGTAAGCAGTTGTGAATGCCTGCCTTCCTCTGAAACACGATCCTTGCTTAGTGATGTAGTAAAGCTATAGTTTAAGTTTAGAGCGCACAGCGGATCCCGTAGCCAGTTATTAACATTTTCCACAGCTCTGCTGGTTTCCCTAGAAAGGATGTAAACCACAAAAGACAAACATGGACAACCTAATTTTCACCATGCAGTAAGAGCAAAAGCCTACAGAGAAGCACAGACGATGCATCGTAACATCGCTGTGTTGAAGCAGGTGACCACGGGCCTCTGCCCCACGGCTTGGCCCTGAGAAAAACTGCTCTAGGACTGGGCACATACCTTTTTATCAGCTGCAAAAGAAGTTTTCGTAGTAACTCTCAGAACCACAGAACCGTTCTGGCTGGAAGAGACCTCTAAGCTCCTGCAGCCCAAGGGTTCCGCCAGCGCTGCCAGGTCCCCACTGCCCCCTGTCCCTCAGCCCCACATCGACACGGCTGTTCAACCCCTCCAGGGATGGGGACTCCACCACTGCCCTGGGCAGCCTGGGACACGCCTGGACAACCCCAGCGGGGGAGAAATTGTTCCTAATGTCCAGGAACTCTCATGACGTGCAAAGGGAAGTGCACAGAACAGATACCAGAAGATGGAAACAAAAGACCAATTCTGGCTTAGGCATTTTAAAGAGCTTTCTAAAATAAAAGCTGTATACAAATTTTCACGGAGAAAGGAGACAAGCTAAGGCTGTTTGGTGAAATCTTGATTGTTTACGAATTTGCCCTTGATGGAATGCATTAGCTTACCCTGCTTGCAAAGGAGATAGATTGATAGGGCAAGAAAGTTCTCCTATCTTTTCGCAAAGTGTGAGTGGAGAAAAATACGATGGAATTCAGCTTTCTAGAAACTACAAATAAAAAATATATAAATACGAGGCTTTTCCTTCTGGCCTGTTTTGCTAATAGCAGTATTTTGCTTTTTGCACTGCTATTGTCCCCTCGATATATCCTCAGATTCACACGGAACCCACCATCGGGGGTGTTCATTGACTATGGAATACTGGTAACTCTCGAGTTTTCACAAAAAAGGAGAAACAGGACTTTGCTTATTTCACAGCAGTGACAAGGGGTGCAAAAAGAACATGACAGAGTTGTTCACATCACATTAACTTCACCACAAAGGTGCAGCGTACAGCCAGCCTTCCTTACACCACCAATACTGGCAGCCTTTTCACCAGGCTCCCTAGAGTGGAGAGGTGATGTTTTCCATGGCATCACAGTTTTGTGGTTTCTTAAAAATGGAATCCTTTCAATGTTTTGCTGAAAAATCGTTCCTCAGGACAGTTTTTATGAATACAATAAAATACTTTCTTTAAATGGTAAAATGCTGCTGCAGCTTTGGAACTTGAAAAGGGGATGAGTCTGGCTCAAAGGCTAATTGTATGCAAACAAAATTACCGAATCCCAGGCAAGCTGGCTCCTTCCCGCCAGGAGAGACAAGCCTACCTGAGAAGAATCATTGTTTCTTCTCTCTTTGCTGAACTTGTACTTTTTTTCCTCGAAGATTTTCCTTTCTCATTCTTTGATTCTTTGGCTCTCCTTCAGTTTCTGGAAACATGCAGTAACCACACAGAGGGCGACTGGAGAAAGAGGCGGCACTCGCTTTGCCGGGCTGATAAAGTAGGTGTGTAACTGCTTTACTAAACGCCGGCTTGAATACGCACTTTTTTCCCCGGCTCTTCAGTTTTCCTAAAGTTTCATGAGGCTGTTTTGCTGGACTCATAAATCATAGCACAACCCAATTCTCTTACCCCGTGAGGTGCTGTGCTGTAATTAATAAATCATTTGCATTTCAACAGCAGCTTCTGTCAAAGAAGATCAAAGAGCTCAGATATCAGAGTAGCGTCTTAACATCCTCTCTCTCCGATACTATTCCTATTGGAAATCTAAGGCAAACTCCACATCTGTGCTTGGTGCTGGCTCCGCAGATAAGGCTCCCTCCGAGCACTCTCAGGCACCTAACGCTGGAGGATGGAGCATCACTGCCCTTCTACCCCACAGATCTTTTAGGATGGAGCATCACTGCCCTTCTGCCCAAAATTCTTGGAGCAATACGCAAAAGGACCACTGTGCAATAAATTCTACGCCCCATCCCCCCACCCCGAAAGCTTCGCAAGTGGGATTACAGCTCATATTTTACTACTGCTCCCAGCTGATAACTCAGCTTTAGTTGTGACTCCCATAATTTCCCGGGGATGAAGGAACTCCAATGTTGTACTGGTTGAGTGGTTATTATCTGGTTAATTTTGCTGGTCATATTCCTAAAGCTCGCCAATTATTTAAAAAGCAATAGCACCCACATCTCCAAGAAAACTAGTTCCCTACAGATCCCGGAAAGTTAGGGGTTGCAAGATTAACTCTGCGGAAAGGAAAGCATCATTTCCTTTGAAATTAACCCAGCTTTGGGAAGTAAAAGTATCGGATCACTCCAAAAACATTACGAATGCCATCTCTAAATGTACCAGCAAAACACAAAGCTTGCTGGGAAAAACGAAACAATGTTTTTCACATGAATATTCATTTAAGAGAGGAAAATAAGCCTGTAACTTTAATAAGTTCTGTTTCAGCTAGCTGAAACCTCCCATCTTTCCTACACACCCTAACATTTGTGATGCCTCTGCTTTCTCCAGTAGAATTTAAATGAGGAACAAATGGTTTCAATATAAATAAATAAAAAGTTTAAAGTGTCTAAGAAGCCTTTATGATCAAAGACAGTTCATTTAAAAATACCTTAGCAAGCCTCTTTCTAATTAAAAATATTAACCTTTCTGCCTGGAAATAGCCACACTTATTACAGCGATTCCCTCAGATCGGTTTGTAATGAGAGGTGCGGTTAAGAGGAATCCAGTTTAAATGAGACAAGAGATAAGGTTGAGCGTCGTCATAATAGGAATGGCTTTCCCTTAAGATGACATTGCCTTCATGTAACATTTTTATTTAAAAAGAACATGTCACGTATCTCCGAGTATGAATGCTCAGGGTAAATGCTCCCACAATGTAATTTACTACTGAAATTAAGGAACTGGGTAATGACAGAATTTATTAGCCCAGCAGAATAACCTTTAGCTATCCAAACTCTTCATCAAGGGCATTCTGTGAAGTGGTAGAAGGTCGAACTCCTTACAGAGAACCTCCTTTCACTGGGAAAAAAAGCCAGCACGGTTTAACAGCAATACTCTGACAGCCAAGTTCAGCTGGACCAGGACCCAAGTACACCAAGCCCAGCTTGCAGCTGACTTCACCTACAATTTTTTTCACTTAGAAACAGCTGGTTATCAGCTGTAGCCCCTAGCCTTACTTTAGCATCTATTAGTAAAATATCTCTTAAACTTCCTATCAACTTAAACCCCATTCTATCTTGAATTCCTTTATTATTATCCCTCCTGATGGAGTGGAGCCACACAGTCCACATCAACACGACTGTTGCAGTCCCTCGGTTCTGTCGAGATAAAGGAATTCAGGAAAAAGAGAATGTTTTGAAGTGCCAGAGAGAACACTTCCTCCAAACCCTACCAAAAGATCTCCTGGACAGAGCACTGAGGAGCTTGGTTTCACATTTGAATTATAAATGGAATCTTTTAGGCAAACGCTGGTGTTTGTCCTCAGGACTGAGCTGCACAGGTCAGAACTAAACTCTGGAAAACAGGGAGAGGGAAACCGAAACTGAAGAGAGCAAGAACAACTTGAAACTTCATTAGTCAGGTTGAGCCTGTGGCAAGCAGCAAAGTTTGAGGACTGCCTTTATACAAAGATGATCCTTTAGCCTTTTCCCTGCTGGCGGGTGACTGCTAGAGCACATCTGTCCAGCTGTGTCCTCACTAGACACGTATGCTTTACAGGTGAGCAGGGAAGAAACAGAGGTGCGCTGCCTGCAAGCAGGGAGGTCGCAGACCTGATTTCTCTCTAGGGCTTTGTTGCGTACAGCCTTGGAGAAAAACGAAGCAGCAAATAAATCTTGCACGGTTTCCTTTGCGAAGCAAATCAACCCTAATAATCTTCTCCGCAGTCTGTCAGGAATCTGCTGCTAAGAAAGTGGAGATGAGCTCTGTCCCACATGCTCGAGGGTCTCAGAGAAGTAGTTGAAAGGTGAATAGTGCCAATTACGCCAAAGCCCGCTAAAATACTCGAGTGTCACTGGATCACAACAGCCTGGGATCCAGTGCACACAGCGGAGCTGTAATTTGAGTTTCCAATGCTTGCGCTGGGAATTTGCAGCCTGCAGCCCTGAAAAGGCTAATAAATTTGCTTACTAGCTTAACATCATATACTGAGAAGGAATGTGCTCCAACATAAAGCACGCTGCACTGGTGAGTGATCCCACCCATCGGGCTGCCTGCTCGTGGATTTGATGAGTTACTGGAAATACCAGACTTACCAGACTTACCCTTTTCCAAGTGTTTTCCACAGGTCTTGAGGAAAACAGGATTAAATATTTGTGAAAGAGGGGTAGCTACCGACAAAGCTGCTTTAGAGGCAATCCGGACTTTGATGACACTGCACATGGACATGAGACCCCTCTCCCTGTCTTGGTATATCCACCTGAAACAACGTGTCTTTAAAATGTGACAAAGAGTTAAACAAGCACGACATAAACAGATGTTGGCAGATTGCTCCCCCAATACACTTTTGCCTCCCGATATTAAATACAATTACAAAGCATTCTCCAGATTAAATGTTAAAGAGGTCTAATGCTCCATCTCTTACTTCTGGCACTGAAGAGCTTAATCTAATTAAAGCCATGAGCTGACTGTGTCTGCTGGTTCTAATCCTCAGCAGTTTTATTGTTAGCTTATGCAATCCTAATTAAAGATAATTTTAGACAACGGGAAAGGTTTCATTTTAATGAGAGAAAAATATATACAATGTCCTTGTGGGTCTGTTGAAGAATTATTTTTAAGGTTTATTTTTAGATAATAGTTTTCCATATATGAGCTACAACCAGGCTTTCCCTCAGAGAAATCCCTCATTTTAATATTATCTGTTGTAGTGCCGTCAAAAGGTGGCAACTTACAGGAAAGTACTAAATATCTACACAGAGTCTTGTAAAGGTCTCTGATTTGCCATCTTACAGAACACGAGTTCTCAAAACCTGTTTAAAAAACCTAAACCACAACACTCCAGAGAAAATACATTTCAGTTTTATTTTTAGCAAGTGAAGAAAAACGTCACGGAATGACCGCCAAAGCCAACGCTCAACACCACGATCTCCCTGTGGGGTGCTGGAGGAACAGTAATTTTGGTGAGAGTGACAGAATTATTGTATCTGTCAGGGAAACACTTCACAGATGCCCCAGGGCACTCAGGAAGACGCAGCTCTTCTGCTGCAACGGTCTCAGACCAAGGCCAGAACAGAAGCACGAGATGTATCATTTCTCTTTCAGTCTACCAGATTTTAATCACTAACTAAACATGAGTTAAGAAAAGGTATAGAGGAATCTTGAAAGTTGGTTTTCTGTGAGTGATACTCACATCTGGAGGTACAGATCTACAAAAAAGAGGTTCAGGATGGTTACAGTGGAGAGTAAGGGGAGGGGGAGAATATATGCCTATTTTTACTGCCCATTGCGGTGAGTGCATCACTGCTCAAAAAAGTAGCTGCGGGGGCTGAGGCCAACCCTTTGAAATCAAAATGTAGGAGTTACTGGCCTTAATGCGGGGAAAAGTGCTGCAAGAGGACAAAGCTGTCCCCTTGAATTCACTTTCCCTTCTAAAGGCACAGCACAAAAACTGTCTGCCATGAGCACGCATAAAGCAAGTCAAGCTTCCCACTCTCCGAACGTAACACGTTCTTATTAACCCACACTTTGGAGAGCTCAGGGCTGCGCTGTGAGACTCGCCAGATCGGGACGTGCCCCCCGCGGCGCAGGCACAGAGGGATGACCCCGCCGCGCGCCCTGATGGGGGCTGGCACTCCCCTGCTTTCTGCGGCGTAGCAGTGGGGAGGGTCGTGGGTGTTGCTGTGGATGAAGGAGGAAAGGGAGAAACGGCTTGAGGAAGGGTGCGCAGGGGGAAACGGCGAGGAGAAAGCAAGCAAGAGCAAGAGCCAGAGCCAAAGAGGAACTCATGGCCCAGATTGAAACGGTGAGGCAATACGCAGTTAACTCACTCGCTGGCACCAGACCCCGTCCAACACACTATTCCCTTCTGAGCATAGACAAAGGCTCCACAGGAAACCCCGGAGCTTGCACAGGCTTCCACTGTAATTTTTTAAGCCCAGCTAGGTTAAAATGAGGAAAAGGCTTTCCTAGGCTAGCTTCAGTAACGTGAACAAACAGGGGGGACTGTGCACAAATTTCTGATCGCAATACGCCTGCGTTTCACATTAAGGAGGAGCACACATCGCTGCCATGCCGCCCACTTCCTGACCAAGTGAAGAATGCAGCCACGGAAATTGGTGAGGTGCCTAAGAAAAATCCCTCACGTGCCTTTCTGGTTCTCCAGTCAGGCAGGGAAGGAATCTGAGCCATGACAGTGGAAGAAACTTTTTTTTTTTTGCCATGTATTTCTACAAGTCACATCCTTGTAGGTGTTCTGGTCCCTGCTGTCACAACCAACGCCTACAATATTAATACTACCTTTAGAGAAGGGAAAGCCTCAGGCTATAGTAAACACAACTTCTCTATTTCAGATCAATACCTTTTTAAAAAATAAAGTTCCAGTTTCTTTCTGTGCTTTTATCTCCCCGCTTGGGTCATTTTGTTTCTGACTATCTCTTGTTGCCGACCTCAAGATGGGGGAGGCAATTGCCCAGCTTGAATCTGAAGACAAAAATAAAGTTGAAGTCTGACTCTTGTCAGATGCTAGACAAGAATAGACTCTGAAAATCTGAAAGTCAAGTCTATTTTATGCGATGAACATATTGAACAGTGGGCTCTGTTTTATCACAGCTTCTAATTTATCTTCTCTGACTACCCAAAAACGCTCTGTCAGTTTATTTTGCTGTTATGGGATCGCAGCAAATAAAAGTCCTCTCTAAGACTTAGCAGACACAGGAGAAGGCAGAGGTGGGTTGCAGATAACTGCAGGTAATTGCATTAAAGCTACTTGAACGATATACCCCTTAGAATAAACAGCAGAACCAGGCTGCTGTTTACAAGGAACCTGCTTGACCTTTTATACGCCTGACTAATAGAACTGGCTTGGGGCAAGTTAACTAAGGTTTCTGCTGAAAAGGTTCGCGAAGCCTGCGTGCTTCTCCTCTCTTTCTGTCTGGGGCTCAAGCACTGAATATCACCACGCCAAACACTTCAGCCTTAACTCATTTTTATATTCATAGTCAGACGCAAATTTTCAGTTCAAAAAAATTTACAAAAGGGACCAAGTAGAGATAACTTCTGGTTTAAGAGACATGTTCTTCATGTTTTTCTTCACACCAGCTTTAAACAACTTTGAAGTACAATGATCAACAAAATTCAGAAATAAGTCTCACCCCTTGCTGCAATTTCTGCCAAAACTGAACTTCAGCTACAGATGTAAGTAGTCATGTGAGAAAAAGCTTTTGGGGCAGACACTGAAAAGCTTGCAGAAAGAGAGGGAAACGACGGGTGAAATACACTTCAGACCACCACCTCTTTGTTATGCTGAGTTATTCTCAAACCCGAGCTCGGTTTAAGAGGAAGAAGAGCTTTCAGGCATTACGGTGTGTTATATGGAAAAGATTAACCCGTACACCAACAGAGAACAGAGAACCCATGTTTACGGCGTCAACCGTGGCAGCCGCGTGCCTGACAGCTTCTGCTGAGCATGGCTTGTCCAAGCTCCCAGCAGGAGTCCCTAAAAAAACCAGTGACCTGAGCCAGGCTGCCCATCCCAAAGCAACAACTTCCACGGAGAAAAGACACCTGAAGCATCAGACTTCATTAATGAAAAGTCCCCTCATTTTTAAGAGGACTTTCACTTAAAAACGAGCAGCATGTGGGAGCCAGGTCCACGGATGGTAACACTTTCCCCAGTTAATCTATTCTTTGAGCTGGGCAAGTTCTGGCTCTGAATTCCATGGAGGTTTCTCCACACCAGATTCAGAGCAGTTTTAACATGCAAATGTACATCAGCTCCCAGAAGCTTACATGAAGATACTACAAAGTTCAATCCTGCTACCACTGCTAGGTTTTCAGTCTCCCGATTATAATGATTTTATCTGAAAACATGCTCAGATGGATAATGCTCAGTGTATCAATTTACAAGTATGTGTTTTTCTGGTTTGTTCAATACTGTTTCTGCACTGTCAGGACTTACAGATGTATAGAAAATTATCAGACTACAATTTTCTTTGCAATATCAGCATTATCCTGACTACACAGCAAAAGGAACGAACGACGGGCATAGTTGTAACAGAAGCACCAGAAGTTCCAGTAATGTTCAATCAAGTACGAAAAATTCCGGTAACTGAATATCCAGCATTTTCGTACGTTCCAGACCTAGCTGAAATATTGCACATACTTCATTGCTCTGAATATAGACGTGAACTTCACCAGAGTTCAAGGAATATTTGCACCCAAACACGTGATCACGGTACATTTGTAGCTAACAGCACTATTAAAAATTAATCTTTATAAATATATAATCATGTGTCTGTGGCATGGGAACTTAAGTTGTTTGTGATCTGCTGCTGTTCTTCATAAAATGCTGCAACAGTGCTTTATCCTTTACTCAAACAGCCCTACTGCTGCTGTGCTGTGGAATACTACTGACTAATACTGAAATAACACGGTTTACAGGTAAGAGTTGTGGGGCTGATTTGTCACCAAGTGGTTAATTAGCCTGTCTGGACACAAGTCTTCTGTATACCCCTCAAGATGAAGAAGAATCACAGATTCTACTAAGAGTACTTCTCTAATTGCGATTTTCTACTCAAATTATTTTGCCAAATCCTCTAATTAGCAGATGGCATTGCAGCCATTGTCGGTCAAATACTGCTCTCAGCACACCAAAGCAATCGCTTTATTCTCAAGCGGGACATGGAGATGTAAACAAAGAATTTCCACTTTACTCTCCTGTAATTACAGGTTCTTGTGAGTGGAACAGAGGAGGGAAAGGACATGACAAATACAAGATCACTGTTAAAATGCTTGAAACACTGGAACTGTTTTGCCAGCATTGTGACAAGCCCAGCTCAGACAAATCACGATGGACTTCTTGAAGGAGCATCAAACTGAACCTATTCTCATCTTAGTACATTTGGCTGAGGTTCAGGAACACCTGGTACATGCGTAACTTTGAGCAGAACCATAGATGAATCTCTCTAAGAACTTCAAAAGCACTTGATTAACACCAAAGTGATGGCATTAATTATACCTATATTCCATGCCTCTAAAAACTGATGCCACAAAACCACACCCAGAGCTCTATTTTAAAGACCTGCTGTTCTCCAACATGAAGGCAACCCGCACGTTCAAACGGCCAAAGGGTTGGCAGCTCCTGAAATCCTGGCTTACCTTTGTGCTCACCGAGGCAATGACAGACCGGTAATTTATTCGCCTGTCTTGCAGTCATCTGGAACAGGTTTAGACAGTCACAACTTCACTGCAAACGGAATCGCTTCAGACTGGCCCACCGCTGTAAGCAGCATGGCAGCCAGCAGAAGTGGGATGTGTGAATGCACAAACATCATCAGAACGTCCAAGATGTATTAAAATAGCTTCATCAGGATGTACATTTCCCCAATTTACATTTCTCTGGAACGGACTGGTGCTGGCAGCACTGAAAACGGTGCCTGCCTGGGTTTTCATACTCTTTTCCACGGGTTTCCTCCATTTCCACCATGCCGCTCCACATCACGAAGCCTCCTTAAGCTTACAGCGGTGTGCGAGCCTGACGAGCTATTCTGTCAGATCCAGTTTGTGCGGCTTCAGCTGCCTGAATATTCTCATGAAGGTCCCAAGTCATCACAACCCAATTCATCTACACTGCTCGAAAGACTCAAATATGCCTGGGCACCTCTGAGCACTGCAGTGGGAAGCAACATCCAGAGATGCAAAATACCAGGAACTGTGGTGAAAATTTTCACTTCTTTCGCTTCCTGGCTACTAAGCATTTCAGTGGCAACTAATTGCAATGGGAATTTTCCTCCTGAAATTCTTGATGGACTTTGACAATCCTAGAGAGGAGAACAGAGCATATGCTGGTGCACAGGAATATACAGCTGGAGGAAACAGGGCTCCCCTGAATTACTCACGTCTCGTGTCAAAACTACAAGAAGCTGAAAACAGACACTTACTATTATGTGAGTTGCCTTTACTTCTACTCAGGTCACCCAATCCATAAACTCAATTTCAAAGTAATATAAAATATGCGTATGTTTATTTAACGAAGGGTAATGTTGTTCTACAAATGGCCAAGAATGGGAATGGCTTTTAAATTATATAGCAAAAATAACACATTAAAATAAAACATGGGTAGTAGAAACTACAACATAAGACCATTTTATGCCTGTCTGACTTGTTCCAGCTTACTGAGCTATGCAGTATCAGTTTTATATACATATATATATGTATATATTGCCCTTGAATATGCTCTGGATGGTTCACTCCTAAGTTGAGTAATTACACATTTCTTAATACACTTAACTTTGTAGAGTAATTGCTCACATCAATCCAACACCTCGCATGTGCTGCCAAAATATAATTTAAGTGCTGCAAATCACACGCATATACCTTAGATACCTATACAGGCCTTGTTCGTCTTCCTGCCGTCGTGATTCAGCCGCTCTCTACTTTTGTTCTTCGTTTGTAGTTAGGCTATTGTCTGCCCCACGCTTCTTTCGCTGGTTCACTTCAATTTAGGAGCTGGTTTGGCAGTTAAAAGACATGTAACCAAACAGACTAAAATGGACTGGAAGAACAGCGCAGTTTCAGGCAGAATTTATGCTTTGATTTACAACGCGGTTTTACCCAACCTGATGGATTCAACAGGAAATACCGAGACACAACAGTATGGGCTGCAATGCGAGCGATGAACCAGCCCACATCAATCGTGCACACTCTGTTCCCACCATGGGTAAGGTTGTCTTCTGCTGACAATTCCTGAGGTGAACACACCACCATCAACATCTGTCTGGGACAGCTCTAGGAAGAGCTGGAGACCCGGCTTGCACTGTGCTGAGAAAGCTGTTACTTGACGTTAGGATTTTCCCATGATGTGGAGTATGGAGAAATGAAACAAAATCCTCCAGGGGCACAATCTCAAAGCTGAGGGTACTGAAAGTACAAAAACCAGCCCTGGTTTTAGTAAAACACGGTGGACCACTGGCTGTTGAGGGTATCCTAAAGCACAAAAATGATCTCAGGCAGATGGCAAGACGACACAGGTCGGTGTACTCCCGTCAGCCCAGGATCACTTCCAAGTTTTAAAAATCTTCTCAACTGCTTAATTTATATTTCCTAGCCTAAGACTTAGTGAAATTTAATTAAAGTGGTGTTTGGATTTAAGCATTCCACCATGGTATTAGCTACCCACTCATCACAGCGCTGCTCTCGTCAGAGACATTCTGATTGTGGTTTACACAGCACTTGCTGCTTCTCCACAGAGGGCTGATTGGTCCCATGATGCTCATGCTCTTCCTGATTTCCAGCTGTTACATTTCATTAAGAGACAGCTAAAATTGCCTCAGTGGTTTCCTCATATTACTTTTCCACATAAGCAGTTGGTTCGATTACCATGGGGATGCCACGGAGTCAGGAACAGGATGAGAGGTGGCTCTTGAGACTCTCTTCCTATACAGAGGTAGTCCCACTTCAAAAGACTTTGGGAAACGCTTGCATGAGCAACTAACACATGGAAACGACTAAAGCTCTTCTGGAGACTAATGGCACCGACGCATTTTCATTATTCAAGCAAAGCGAAAGAGGAAAAATTAAGCAAATGATGACCCAGAAATTAGCATTTTGTAAACAATTTCCCCTTTGTTATTCGACAGCATAATTTTGTTCCAGTTATCTCCTCTAATAAATGTGCATGCATTTTCTGCGTTCCTCTTTCCTGGAGAGCATTACTTTAAAGGGCCTTCTCAGTAGCTGGACTGCCCTAGATACGCAGCAGAAAGCCTCCTGCCTTCACTTCTTTTTTACATAGGGTCAGGCCTGTTGTCACCGAAGGCGATCAGATTTTACAACCGAGTTTAACAGAGAAAAAAGTGCCCTACATCATCTGCTGCGGGGAGGCAACGTGGCGAGGGACAGCGCTCAAACTCGTGTAGAGATTCCAGGGGAAAAAAAAAAAGTAGGACATAAGCATATATATGAAAAGGTTGTACTGAACGAGCAGGTGCTACATGAATAGGGAGATGCTACCCTATTGGCTACAAACCAACTATAATACGGATCTAGGGCTCCTGAATATGAGCCCTTTCTGTATCCAGCTTCCCTGCAGCACAAGAGACATCATTAGACCAGCAGCAGAAGCACTTCACTCAGCCCGTACCTTGCCACATGTGCTTGGAATAGCTATTGCTTTGTTCATCTTAATCTACAGGGAGTTCCAGACCAAGGATGCACACCAATTTATTCACAACATGCATATCGGCACCATGTTTGCTCTAACACCAGCTAAGGAGAGCTCTGCTCTTCTGGAGGTACTGCTGGGTTTTATCAGACAGTGCAAACCTCAAGGCCCACCTTCCGTTCCTCCCATCTATCTGTGCAGTGAACTAGCATTTGGTGTATTTTCAATCAGCATAGAAGGGGAGCGTCTCAGCTCTCTTCCCCCTGCAGTTTTTCTATCCAGTGAATTCACAATGTTCACTTTTACGGTCTACCCTTCTAGGGATGCAAGGAAGGAAAACAGACCAATATAACTCATATTGCAGCGCGGGGTATCGAGAGTGCTCAAATACACACGGTATTTTCCTGGATGAAAGCATGTTACCAAGACAACAGATACCACACACAAAAGCCACTCTCTCCCTCAGGGCACGTAATTCCAGAGATGAACCCTGAAGATCTTGATCCAATACAACTTTCTTTTCTCAGTGGTCATTCTGATGATCAGGACCCCAGGAGGAAGATGTCAGGACTACCCTAAAGAGCTCAGAGCCAGCTCAATTCAGCAAGTGAATCAGTGCCAGAAGACAAGGAAGAAATTGTATAACTGCCTGTTCTTCTGGAGCAGGGCCTCCAGAAACCAAGGCTCAGGTGTCGGCACATGGCATAGCCCGTAAGACGCTGTCGATGGTTCCCAGCTGATGGGAGGTAGTGGCGGGTGGCTGGCTCATGACCTGCAAGAGGAGCTCAGCTAACTCCTTCTCAATGGATGCAAGAATCCTGACTAGAAACACCCTGACCAATACACGAAATAGCATTATATTTACTGTACCAGCTGCACCAATTCAAGCCTCGGCTGCGTGAGTCCAGCAGGTGCAACACTATGAATGACACGGCTGAGACTTGGCTCGATCCAAGAGCAGTCACTCAAACGAGGGCAGTTGAGTTAAGCCAGTCTCACAACCCTTGCAGTGGAATCAGCAAGTGGACTGATCTGCTAGACTAACGAATGGGGCAAGTTTGATCGGTTTTGTCAGCTACTTGCAAAGCATTTTAGCCTGCGGGAATGTTGTCTGCACATTAATGTCAGAAATACCACTGGCCTCTCATTTCCGCACAATGCCTCTGCAGATTCAGATGCAAAAAGTCAACATCAATATTTCGAGGCAGCCATTACAAACTACAGGCTTTCTGGGGCATAAACATCACATCTAAATAAAAGAGAGTGCATGGACTTGGTTACTACGAGGGACGAGTACATGTGCTAGAGCCCCTCCACCAATGCTGCCAACAGGACAAAAAACGCATTACAGACACAAGCAATGATGCCTGATTGGCCACGGGGCCAGTTTAGATCCATCACTAATTTGATTCTTTAATTACAAACCAATGGTCATGAATTTTCTATAATAACCTTCACTTCTGCCCTGAATTTTTGCCCTGGTTCTGCGAATTACCAAGACACATCTGTATACTAGCGCATCCTGCAGTGAACTATCCCACGATGAAGGAAGGAACCTTTCTCCACAGCACTGAGCTCCCCTTCTAGGCTGGCCTGAGGCCTGACCTGACGGTGGTGGTGGTCTAAGACCTCTTCGTACATGAAATACTCCCACTCAGAGGAAAACAGTAGCTGTAGCCAAAGCTGAATGAGATTATAGAGATAAAGAATTATAATTATCCTCTAGTTAATAAGCAAATAAAAGCCAGAGAAGATTTATAGAATCCTTCAATTATTGGATCATCATCAGAGAACACATCTGTGCCATAGCAGGGGATGTAAAACTGGCAGGGGTGATGGCAGGCATTCACCTGCCTCGTGAAAAACAAGCAGACCGGTTATGTATTCTACAATCGAGATACCCCTTGCCTTTGATGTTGTTGTTTCCAGGCTAATTAGGGCACCCACAGTATTTTCCAATACTATTAATTCAAGGGCTGAATGAGACACTATCCAGAGAGTAATTACTGAGGTTTGTGACCTACTAGGAACAACAGAGTTTCATTTATCAGTAGGCAAGGGGTATCACAGAGACTGTTCCAGATGCTGTCACACAGCCTCTGTACAGATCAAGATCAACCGAAAAATCAGAAGAAATGAGGAAGTTGTCGTGTCCCTGTTCCACCCTGGCCAACACCCGCTCTCTTGCCGTGCGTCGTGGGGAACACACAAAACTTCCATGGCAGTTCTGCATTCGTTTGTCTGCAGACAAAACCTCCGTCTCTCTCTCAGGGGTCTGATCCAAACCTCCCACGTGTCTGCAGAGTGCCAGCCACACCCTGGGTAACACTGGGAGGCTGCGGAAACTATGTCCCAACTCGTTTACAACCGGAGTGGGCGAAGGGGTGGCTCAGAGCTCCATCCCAGGACAGTGCTAATGCACTCGGGTGCCACTGCACCTCCTGAAGCAGCTGCCGTGACTCTGCCTTTTCTTTTTTCCCCTCGTCTGAACTTGTTGCCCTCCCCCATGCCCACCGTAGCGTGGGGTTCTCTTTGGAGTGCAGCTAAGGAAGGTTTTCTGATTTTAAAAAACGGAGGAAAAGCTTCTGGCATTCTCAGCTGCCCTCGCGAAAGGACCACAGCTATGAGACAATCACAGGCAAATACAACTCTTCCTCAATTTTTCTAATGTCCATTTCCTGTGCTCCAAATAATGCTGCGTCAATAATACCTTCTCCTTCCTACCTCCCTCTTTTCACAGCAAATGGAAGAGTGAGGTCACGCAAGGATTCTCCACCGATCATAAAATCCCAAATAATTTCCATAAACAATTTCTCAGAAGTTCCCTGTCCAGCTCCTTGTCCTCCTTACAGAAGAACATCGGATGTGAGGTGTTCCACATATTTTGGATGCAAGACTGAGGGTGAAAAAGGAAGTTGGATGCATTGTTACTGTTCCAAACTCATTGCCCAGTCTACAACCAGAACAGACAAGCTATCCTTTTCTCTACCAGCCAGCGCTTGCTTTCTCCCATTCCCTCTTCTGTGTTTGAAGCAGCAGGAGTGGATTTTCTGTCTTTCTCTGCCATGGTGGACTCGTTTCCAACTTCAGCCAACTTTGCTGGCAGGGCAGAAGAGAATAAGTTTGTTATTTTTCTCAAGTTCAGAGAAATTCAGAGGCTGGCTAGAGAAAATTGGTCCAAATTGCCATTCCTACTCATGATTAAACAGCAGAAGATCCAGGAAGGAGTAACCCATACAAAATTGGCTTGCTTTCGTAAGTTCCGTTGCTCATGGAATTATCGAGTTGTTACCCCCTCCCAACTATAAAATAAAATCCTCCACAGGAGATGATGCACAAGAAGCCATTAGTTGGTGAAAAAAATCCACCACCACTCAGGCATGTCTAAACTTTAGTGCAAATGCCATCTGAATACTTCACTCACAGCCAACTACAGTTCTTTTAATTGATGTTTAATCTACCTGTAGCATATTTTCTCATTAGATATGAAATGGGGAGGAATACTATTATGACTGCTTACTACAGGCTTGATCCTATGCCCATGAAAACCCAAGAGAACGCAACAATCACTTTTATGGGGCTTTCAATCAGGTTCATAAAGCACAGAGGCTATTAGAGGTACACGTACGGTTTTGAAAATGTAAGTGCCAGCACAGAAGTGTAAATGCAATATTGATTCTTGATGATGGTGATAGAAAATTCATGGGCTTCCAAGTGTCTTGAGCTTAATAAAAGGCTGCAAGGGAGCCTTTTGAGTACACGTGCACATCCTGGAAACATTCTGAGCAGCACTGCTCACTCCTGTGAAGAGCTCAGCACCCACCAAGTCCCCTGGCTGCCCTCGGGGAACAAAGCACCTCCGCAGGCAGCCTGTGCAGCTGGCAGAAGCTCTCATGGCTTGTCCATATGAGCAAAGGCTTTTGGTATTCAGCAGCTGCCTGCCAGGCACCCTGTGCCCAGTGAAGACAGGGGAGAATTCACCACTTCAGCAGGCAGCAAATCA
>NW_010418035.1:14027-23149 GCF_000710305.1 Buceros rhinoceros silvestris | reverse complement strand
CCACTGAAGCAGGAAGAAAATCAAACCCTTTGTCAGCCATTTTCAGCACAAACACATTCTGCCTTCAGGCACAAGCGTTTCTGGGCACCCTTTGGACCCCCTCAGAGCAGCGCTTATCTACACATGTTCAGCTGTCAGCCCCGTGCGACTCTGAACTACGGAATGAATGATGAGCACAAGGAAAACATGAGGTTCCTGCAAAACACAGAGGGGTGAGGGATTGGTGTTTTCAGACTCATGTGGTAGCTGGTGGCAAATATAAATTCCTAATAACTTCTCTGTTAAAATAGGAGAATAATCCTTGTTGGTTAAGCTGAAAAATTACAATTCACCGCAGAAAAAGGATGATTTTTACTGCCTGTTTTGATCAACAGAATAGTCTGTGGTTGCCTGATGAACTTGGAGAGATGCATATAGAGCTCTGAAGATATTAAGGGACCAAGACTGTTAATTATCAAATTAAAGCCATGTTAAGAGGCACTAAAGTCTGTTCCTTCAAAACGCTACATGCACATACTCAGCTGCAAAATAAGAGACTGAGATATTCCATTTTTCAGCCTAGAAACATATACCTGCTACTTCAGCAAGAACAAAAGGAATAGCGAGTGATGTTCAGCGTCATGGATCTATTCTGCCACCACTTTTATCTGAAAGCGTGGGATATCCTGAAGATGGTAAACAACTTGGATGCCTACAGAAATAAATGGAAACCAAAATAAGTCTTATTTTTCACTACTCCAATCTTCCTTATACAGACATCATGCTGTGGAACTAAACATTCCTCTGAAAAACATAATCAGTATCAATAAAGCATCTTATAAATATTCATACGATCCCTAAATTTCTTCAAAATAGTGACTTTAATTTCCTGCAATACTTGGAGTGTAATATCTATGGGTGTCATTTGCCACAAGGCCGGGATGGGTTAGCAGCAGAATTTGGAACAGAGCGCAACAGCTTTCTCTCTTCGTTAAATGCTCTGATCACCACCTCGAACTTCTTTGGCCTAGTCTCTCGGGTCAGTCCAAGTAACCAGATGTAGCTCTCACTGACCGGAGCCTCTAGATCGCATCTCCTGCAGCAGATCGACTCCTTCCTGGGTCCTCACTCCTGTGGCTACGTACACGGGTGCTCAGGCAAAGCAGTCTGAGTCCGGTAATGCAAGGAGGATCACCAATGCCACATTAAACACTCGCGTGGACATTTTAATTCAGAACTGAATTGGTCTGAATGAATTAAAATAAAATGAATGAGTCTATGAACTGAATAAACATCCACCCAAGGGTTTATAGTGATATAACTAGTCTGTTCCGTATTTTATAGTTTAAATAATTCAAGTCACAATGTATAAACAAAGCCCTAGTATAAACAAGTCTCAGACCAAGACTTCTAAGAAACCGTTCTCCACCAATTTATCTTTGATTCCCTGTTCATAACCTACTCCTAGTTCATAATCTGATTTGTCCTATTAAAGCCCTGCACACAGGGGAATTTAGTTTTTCCTTCTAGCAGCTATTCGTTATTCCTCAACATACTAGCCACAGCAGCCCTGGAAAGAGCTCAGGAAGCTAACGTTTTTTTTTCTGGGTGACTGCCACCCGTGTTTCAGTTCCCCGTGGCCCTGGGATTCTCATCCCTGCTGCCAATACCCTATCCATCTAGCTGTGTGTGCCTTTTTAATGCAGTTCACAGACATGGAAATAAAGGGCAGCTCCTGTGATTAAAAAACCCCATCAGATTAGAGTCACTGGGCTGCATGTTCACATGACTGTACCAGCCCATTTCCCAATCACAACACGGTCAGATGTCAGTTGGGTCACTGACACCCTGGGGCATCCTCGAGCTACTGTCCCGCTGGCCTCGGGGACTCTCGCTTCATCTCCCTGCTGTGGGAAACACTGAGCCAGAGCAGAACAGTATTCTAGGAACAATATTACTAGCATATTCTAGGAACAATATTACTAGCATATTCTAGGAATATTCTAGGAATGTCCCCAGCGGAAGCACTCAGCCTCTGTAGTGCCACCAATGGACACTGCCGATGTCTCAAGACATGGCACCTGCACAACATGGATGGCTGACCAAGGACACATTTGCACTGCAGTATTCCATGATCTTTGCTTTGGTGGAATAATAAAAATGACCCGGGTCATGAGTTGCTTCAAGCAGGACCCTGAGACCAGCCAGCATCCTGCTCAAAAGGACCTGCAGCCTTTTTGGGTCACTGGGATAACCTGGCGCTGCAACTGCCCACCACCACTCAAGTATTTGCTCCTGTCACAGACCAGATGCCTCATGGCTCCATGTCACTGTGAATTGTTGCCATTTTCCCCTGCATCTTTAAAAAGGGCAGTGAAAACCTGAAGAGGAAAAGCCAACAGTCTGAGAAATACTAATTAATTTCCACGCTTCAAATGCAATCTAAAAATAAAAAGCAGCTTCATTAAATGAAAGCATTCTAAAACAATCTGGAAGGACCCAGACTGTACGTTCCTGAGTCATGGCAATAGCAGCTGACGATACACAACGATTTTTCACACAAGACTGAGCTTCCTCCAAAAACTTATTTTCCCCCCCCCCCCGATATTCCATTATTGCTGATTTGTTGGTAAAACACTTCTTAAAACATCTCCCCAAATGTTGCCTAATCCACAGACCGTGTAGAAGCTTATGTTATTAAGAGCATCTATTTTTCCATCCTCAAAACTTGCTGGCAATTCTCGAATGGATCAATGGTAGCATTATATTATTTTAGCAGGAACACATCGCCGTAGAACGATGTCACAGCGCTACAGTTTGGGCAGCCTCGTATAATCTTCACGGCAGCTGGAAATATAATTAGCAGAAAACCCAACTGGCTTCACTAAACATCCCTTTCCTGTAAGAGGGGACACGTTTAAGGGTCTTGTCTCACACGTTCCGTTAGAGCTGGCACAGGGCTAGGACAATCCCAAACCGCATTTTTCTGTCCAGCTTCTTAAACCCTGGTAATGTTCCGCAGCAGATCTCAGGAAGACACAACAATGCTGCTCCCTAACGGAATACACGCTCCGGGGGGAGTGATTATTCCTCCCATTTTTGAACCAGGAGCTTCCATTTGGCAATTCAAGCGTCAAAACAGACAACTGCTTTAGCTGCCTTCTGTGTACAAATCAGACCTGCCGCTTCCGAATGCACCTGTATTCTAATCTGCTTAAAAGGACAAATCTAAAACCACCAATAATTTTTAATTCCAGCAATAAAGCAGCAAACATCACCCCCCGCTTTCCCTTGCCACCATAACTCTTGGTCCATTATCTCATTGCAGGGTTGAGGACGACCGCTGGCTTTAAAAATCCCTGTGAGTCTTTGGTTCCACAGCAGTTAGCAGATACATGGGCTAATTTTGCTCCCACCACAAAAAGGCAAAAGGCCAAATTTTTTTTAAAGTTGCCTGTAGCTTTCCTTGAATTCTGGTGTTTCTGGCCAGGTTCTCCAAAGACATGGAGAAAATGTCAGTGCATGTAAAGAGAAGCTACAGGAAATCTGCATGTAGACAAGAATATACATTTTTCACTCCCCAAATTCAGAACGCATCAAGTGTACAAGAAAAAAAAACCCCAAACCTGAAAATGGATTTTAATTTGTATTCAGTCCTTGAGCTCAAGCAGTGTGATATTTCAGCAGAGTTAAAATACAAACTTTTTCCTGTCTGTCAGGTCATTTTATATTTGGAATTCACATTTTTGGCTATACTTGTTAATATCTAGTTCCACTTTGAAACAGAAATGCAAGTTTGAATATGAACTCTTCTAAGATTCATCTAGAAAATACTGGAATATAATCCGCTTATTTTCTGGAATTCCGTTCAGATAAAAATATTTCCTTAAGTCAATGTGCATTTGTGAACAGCCCAAGCGCCTGGAAAACGGAGCTTTTCTTCAGAGGATGACAGTTTGCACCTCCTTCAAAAACCACACAAAACAGTGAGCACAGAAGCACTTTAACTCTGAAAAATGGTTGTATTGCTGGGTTTTAACAAAACGGGATTGTTGGGTTTTAACAAAACTGGAGCTCCTTTTGGGAAGTCCGGACTAAGCTTTACGTCGGTGCCATTCTCTCTGCTCTCCCAAAATCTTGGAATGATCTGTGATTTTCAGCAACGCGTTAATGCTCTACGAGATGCTCCAGCACGGCAAAAATACCCAGCCAGGACCAGCGTCTGTGCTGTTCACTCACCGTCCCACGTCAGAAGGGCCATGGGGAGTTCTACACATCTTATCGACAGGCTTCGTCATGGATGAGAACAGGACTTTGGGGTATTTCAGGGTAACTTCAGACCCAGCTACACTGCAGGGCAGACCCCACGCCAATTCAAAATGACATTTCCAAGTCATCAGAATAAGAATAAGGAAGGAAAAACATAATTACCTCAGTTCTCCATACCTAAACCTAGAGACAGGCTAGCCTGAAAGTCTAAGAGGAATTATAACTGAAATATTAATACTCTTCATAAGAGATCACAGCAGTTAGTGAAAAAAGTTCAGGAGAACAGAATGGGACCATAAAGCGCTTTAAAACACAGTTATTCTTGTTAGCCAACTATCCAGACAAAACCACTGCTTCCAAAGGACAGGCTGAAAACAAGACTCTCTGCGGAGAGACCTCAACAACCTGCTAGGCACTTGGAAAACCCACCCAAAATCTCTCCCCCTCTAGTCGACCTCCCCAGAAGCACAGGCAGGAGCAAGGGCAGGATGTCCGCAGGCTGTGCTGCTCCTTCGCTTCCCCAGGCAAAGGTCTCACCCAAACAGCACGACTAGTTTAACTGCCACAAGTTTTACATGAGAAAACACAAGGCAATCACTGGCAGAGCACAAGGGAGGAGGGAAGTTTAAGAGCAGCACTGGCAACGCATTATCGATTTGCTACCAATCGGAATATTCTGGAAAGCAAAGTTCAAAATATTTACCCATTGTAGTTAGAAATAATCTGCAGTAGGACTGAAACGACCTGGGGATGGTTTATGAAGAGCAGTTCCGCTAATTGCGCAGATTCACCATATTTTGTTTTCTTCTTGGTATTCATCAGAAACACTGAAAGTTCATGCCTGTAAGTGCTGCCAAATTTAAACAATCCTTCTGCTGATGGGGAGACTTAACTTATGTAAACACACTGACATATGAATTTTTACAGAGCACTTTTTTAAAAACTGTGGTTGGAAAAACCAAAGCACAGAGGCTTAGCAAAGGAAAAAAACCCAGCATTTGAGCATAGAATGGCTATTCTGCAGATCCGGGGAGTGGGGCAGCTAAAGGCTGCGTGAGAGCTTCATCACATTGCTCATTGCCACGAGGGGCGCTCAGCCCCCCACGGTAATCAGCGTTTCCACACTGTGTGTGAGAGATGAAATTCTAGGTGAGTTCTAAAAAACACACCACACTATTGGCTATAACATGAGTAACATCGTGCCGAGTTTAATTTCTTTGCCCAGCTCCCTGTGTATAAAACTTTACTGTCAGGAGGGTTTATATGGTACTGTGGGAGTTTTGGTGCCCTTCAAAGAACTTTCATTAGGACATTCTGTGGTAAAATGATCGGCAAACCTGACACCAAAAACTGCTCCGTGCTGGGGGAGCGGCACTTCTGTCCAAGAGGAGGATTACTCCGAGAATTACCTTGTTTCTGGCCCTGCTCTGGTATGCCGGTGTCCCTCACACGGTGTCATCTCCCTTCCCACTGGCTCCGAGATAGAGCCTGTCCATAGATAGAGCCCACCTGTCACTCACGGTGCCTGTCCTCAACAACCTCCTGCATACTGCAGCACCCAGCAGCAGAGGTGGCGCTTACCATAGACCACCTGGCGCGTACCACAGACCACCCATAGCACGATCCCTTCTCCCTGCTCTGGCCGCTCTACAAAACACCTAATGATGATGCTCACTGACAGACCAACGGCAAGGCAAAGGCATTACATGTCTTCATCAAAACCCGTGACTTTCACCTTCATGACCACGCCAGCACCAAGGCAACGGCAGACTTTGGACCTTTCTACAGTTGCTACGGGGGCATCAAAACCAGCGTAACCTACGTACATATAAAGTATAGGAAACACATGAGTCCTTTTAACCTGCTGCTTGTCAGTGATCTGAAGACAGAGGACGGGGGCTTTGTTATGCTCAAACATCATGACGTGAGTACTGACGTGCTGAAAGGAACCATATATAACAAGCATAACACTAAGGTCCCCATCAGTCAAATTATGGATTTTCTATCTCATCTTATGCAACTGCCAGAGGTCAGAAAGTAAGTTTTCCTGTTACCTAAAAGGGGTTTTTTTGCTCACTGAACTGTATCGTAAAGCATTAACCTCTGAATAAACAGCCGGAGCTTTTAGTTTGATAAAGATATGGATACAGAACGTTAGCACTGGGACATCTCAACAAAAAGGCAACCTTTCAACCATCTCAACCTTAAACACCAGCCTGACACTCTCCTTCTTCCAGTCCCATCCCAGAAAAAAATTCCCCTCCATTTCAAAGGAAGTTTCAACAGATAAGGTCGTGTGTTTTGACCCTTACCAGTTTTGACATTAAAAATAATTGAATCTATTGTTGCAGCAAATAAGCCTAATAAAATACTTGTATTGGTATTTATTTTTTGATAATTACCGATGTTCTGTGAAGGCAGGAAAGCTTGGGTGCATGCCTGTAGAGCACTAATGGGAATTTTTATTTTCCAAGCCTCACATTTATCAGTGCACTAGAAGAAAATGAGCCTGTGTTACGAAGTTTCATGCTGGCTCTCATTATGCCATCTCATAAACTTGTCCTTTGATTTATTACAAAAATTAGATACATTTTCTCAGTAAAATTGGAGGTATTAGATGAGAGGTTATGGAAATGCTGGCAGAAAAATGCTGGTTTTCCATGTGTAAAATGTTTTGTATTACACATTGTAGGTTCAAACAATGCTGTTGAATTGCTAGGGAGCTCTGGTAGGATCCCGGTGGATTCCCGTTGCTCAGGGTCAGGGACGATGGGAACTGTGGGGTCCCCGGCTCTCATACAGTCCAGGAGCAAATCTCTCCTTCTGCCTCTTGCAGGGTGCTCAGCAAATCTGACATGCTTGTCGATTCTGCTGCAGTTAGTAGTGGGGAGCTGACAGGAATATCAATTTTGCAGAGCAGCTGCAGGATACTGTTAGCTTAATAGAAATTAATTTTAAAAACAAAGTTTTGGATCAGCTGAGCTTAAACTCAGTCCTATAATTGACAAACATTCCTGCAACCTGGAGACCCCGCTTCTAAACTAGTTTTTCGGATACTTAAGTCCCTCTTACCAGGGGAGGAGACACGATGGCATGTCTAGTAAAGCTTCGTAGTCCTCTGAGAAGAGGAAATACATGTTTTTCCTCTGGTTTACTGTGTACTTCCCACATGTTTTGGTAAATGGGGCAAATCTACGTAACACTTCTTGTAACGCCCAGAGCAGACCAGGCAGGCGTGTTCAGGCCATCTTCCAACTCCTCAGCCTAACCACAGCAGTATGCAGCTCAGCCCCAGCTTCCAGAGCTGCCTAAGCCACACAAATCAACACTAGGCAGGATTCTGCAACCCCGAGTCTGTCCTGAACGGCCATGCTTATCCTCCCAGTTGCCACCCACTAACCCAGCATGCTGGAATGAGCTTCAGAGTAGTCGTCACCGCAGCATCTGTGCATCCCTAAGAGCTGTAAGCTTTGTGGAAGTCCTGCTACACTGCGCTGCGGTTCTGACTAGTGCAGAACATGAAAGACGAGCCTTTCATTTTGCAGAAACGTATCATTTTGGTGACAATAGTTTCTCAGCTGTCCAGAAAAAAAATACGATCATCACTCAGAAGTACTACAGCCATCTAGTCCAGTTCATCAGTCTTTGCCTGACGAATCAGAGAGCAGCTTAAACAGCACCCAGTAAAGAGCACCTTCAGGTACAAACTCTTATTCTGCATTTAACCTCATGCAAGAATTCGCTAAGTGAGGCTTCTCACACAAATATGGACCATTTTTACGAGTACCAGCTTTGGGGTGCTGGAAGGTACAGTCAGGTCCTGCCTGAAAGCTTCCACTGTGCAATAAACAGGTCAGAGAGCAACTGGGCCTCCACTCAAGACTCTTCCGGCACTTAAAGGAGCAAGATCCTCACTGCTTGCTTTCTAGTTCTAGCGAGAACAAGAAGTGAGAGGAAAAATCATGTTTTCTCACAGACAATCCAGCTCAAGACTTGCAAAACCACATGAAGTCATTATCAGCCATCAAGGAAGAACAAAGAAAAGAGACCTTCTAAATAGATAACAAAGCTCGAAAACAAACACGCCAGGTACAAAGTTCCACCATGTGCATCTGTGCCTGGATCTGCGATTCCTGCTCAGACCAATTTACAATATAAAAACACGTTTCTGCAGTTTTCCAACTGCAAAACTTATTTTTTAATTAAAAAGAGTCTTAAACCAGGAGCATCAGGAAGCAAAGGCAGAAGGAGGGGTCAGGCAGGAAGAGAGGTTTGTTTCTCGCAGAAAACAAGCGACACATCTTTCCTGACCAATGGAACAAATAATTCATGGTTATGCAAGTGAATACAACATCAGGCCCTGTGTCACGTGTTCTTCTCATTCCTCGATGAGCAGTTCAGGGGACCGAGTAGCAGGACCTGAACACGCAGCTGTGGCAGCTGCTGCTGGGACTGCCGTGCACCCAACATGTCGTTTGGGGGCTGTTTTAAAGAAGCAGCTGGTAAACAAAGTTCAAGATCTCTTGGAATCTGAGAAATGTCTCCAAGCCAAGACTCAACCACCTTAAAAACATGTGTAAATTTGGGCTGCATTACAAATTTTTAGCCTTGTTGAGCAAACAGCTCCAGATTAACAAACCTACCCGACCACGACCATTACCTGCTGACGTGTGCTTGAATTTTTCACTCTTCTTCTTCCTCCATTTCCATGGCTTAAAAATCCTTCCAAGAGTGGCAAATTTGCTTCTTCTTCTGATTGGAGGCGTGTGAGTCCCAGGTACTAGAGAATCTGAACGCATTGCAGCCAGTCTTTCCACTTCCTCAGCTGTAGTTTCAGCATGAAAAGGGAAAAAAAAAGGGGGGGGGGGGGAGGG
>NW_010418035.1:8994-13961 GCF_000710305.1 Buceros rhinoceros silvestris | reverse complement strand
AAGAGAAAAAAAAAAAGGAGGGGGGGGGGGGAAGTGAAATAAATGCTTTAATAAATTAGCAGAGAACACCACAGGTGATCAACACTTTCCATTGTTACAGAACAGAAAAAAGAGAAAAGAATTATAGCCCTTATTATTTTTAACATTATTTTCTTTCCTTTCAGTGGAATCTATAATCGACTAGAAAGATCAGTCTGAACAATCAGATTCAAGAGGAATGTGGATTATTACAAGAGGAAGAAGTTATGATCTGCAATGAATTGTTCTGTGCTGCTCCAGAAGCCGCCAGTCCAGCCACCTGGGGATGCTTCCTGGGGAAGCATGACAGAGACCAAGGAAGAGGAAGCTCCAACCCCCCCAACGCAATACTGCTTGTAAGAAATATTCCAAGTCGGTTTTTCTTTTGTATTTATTTTGCATTGGAAGGAGACATTTCTGTGAACTAATATTTACCCAGACCAAGGACCCTGATAAATAACGACCTGCTGGTATCACTACCGTGCCCATTAGAACTGCCTGGGTTACAAAAGGGGCTGCATTACGAACTTCCTAGTGATGGAGAGGGTGCTACAAATTCAGAAGGCTCCTTCCAGTCCCGCTTTTCTGTCCATTCACTCCCCTCCAATTCCCGAACTTCCCTTTTAACAGAGGGACTTGGAAAATTCTACTTATGATTGAATTCTCAAGGCAGGGTTACAGGTTTTCAGTGAGCTTCTGTTGTTAAAAAAAAAAGTCAGCTTTCTGCAACCTTTACACTGTCATGATAGTCTCAATTCTTAGAAACAAAAATCAGACGTATGTAATTCACCCTTCCTCCCCAGCAAGAGCAAGAGAAGCCTGGGGTGGTCACCGGGCGCACGGTCCTACCCTCGCAGGGAAAATGTCTGCTAGTAGTTCTGAGAAATTATGTTTGATTAGAGGGACAGAGAGAGGTAAGGCAGGACCAAAAATGGGGGAAGGTACCCGTAGCCCAGGAGCGAGGGTGTCTCCACGCCAAAAAAAGCATCTGCGTCATTCTGTCCACACACACGAGGGGGTTTTGTGGGGGGTTTAAAAGCTGTTGGTGTTCTGGTTTGTTTTTTAAGGGATACCGTTTCCCAGGCTTGTGTTATAATGTGACACTGCCAGTAAAACTGATCTGAGCAGTTTGCACAGCCACGCTCTGGACTGATAAAGAAAGGACACGGACCATCCCAGACCACCCCACTCCGAAACAGCAGCCCAGTGTTTTCTGTTTCACCTCTGGTGTATTAAACATTAGTCTCAGCCATGAGGAAGCTCAGCAAGAACATCACTCTGCAGGGCCGAGAACACCCACTCCACACCGCCAGAATTACCCGTGATTTTGGCTGGCAAATTCTGATGTGTCTCAATGGAAATTTTTCCTGAAGCTTGAAGTGTGCCAAATTTAGGGCGGTTTTCATGGGAACAGCCAGAGACGCATTTCTAACACAAAGGAGGTTTCTTTACCAGAACTCCAAGCTGAAATAGTATCCAAGCCCCTCAGGTTTTCCCAAGGAGGTCGGTTATTCTGTTACTGCTCTTTTGTTTGCTTCGAACACTGGCAACACGGTCCTTTTTCCTGTAAAACACTACTGCCAGGTACAGCTGCCTGTAACTTTCCGGAGGGAAAAAGCTCGCCAGTGAGATACAGGGCGCCCAACTAGTTCAGTGGAAATGGTGAAAAACAACTATTCTTTGGGGTAATGGAGATACAGACAGGCATTTCTGAGAACATCTTCTTTCCATTTAAAGCAGAGGGGAAAAAAAAAAAAAGATAATCCAGCCCAAGCGTTTCACTCTGTTCCAGCTCTTTGTGCCCGACTGCCTGCAGAAATACCTTCTTATCCAGAGAACCCGTTACAAGGCTCTGTCCTGTACAGGGGCTGCTGCATCAAAGGCTGGAAATCACCTGGTTACGCTGAACAAACCATGAGGGTGAAAAGAAGAGAAAATCAAAAGCTTCCTTATGCTTTCTGATTTCCCTGGAACTTGCTGGACTTTGAGGACCAGTACAGACCACCTCGCTCTATACGCAGAGCCAAAGGGACCAAGCCTTTGCCCTCCCCTTTTTAAGATACCTCTAGTTAAAGCACGTAAGATCCCACTGTGTTTCACTGTTGAGATTTTCCAGAGAGGCTGGTATTGCCTTACTTGGGGGATGCAGGGTGTAGAAGCGGCCCATTTAGCAAACTGGGAATGACACAACAGTGCTGCTGGATTAGGCTTCACGCTGCATAAACCCACAACTGAAGCATAATGAAATGCCTGTTGCTGCTCACCCTCCCTCCTTTTCCCCATTGCTGAACCACCAGTTCTGCTACCTGGGTGCCTTAGTTACCAAGTGTCAGAGTTGCGACGTCTCTGACACTTTGAGAGCTGGTCCTAACTGCTGAAGCTGTTCTCTGGAGAACTGACATCTCCTTAAAGATTCTCTCCTTCCGTGACACACACCCCTCTGTCCCACTGTCCCTCTGTCCGCCAGCTGCACGCTCACTGCCCCCAGGAAGCTTTTCCCATTCCGGGTAATCGAGTATGGATTCACAGTCAGGCAAAACTAACACTGGAGTGAAAGGCATTTACCCAAAGGGCAGGCTCATTAAAAGCCAAATGCATTGTCAAAACCATTTCCACATTCCCTGGAGTCCTGCTGTGCTCTCCATCAGCCATGAATGTGGTCCTTCTCCTTCATCCCCTGCAAGCACACCCAGCTCCCAGCTAACGCAAGTAACAGCTCTTCCTCCCTCTCGCTCCTCTTCCTCAGAAGGGCTACCTCAAATTTTTAATGAAAGATGCTCTCAAGAGCACTGCTAATTCACAGCATAATAATTACTGGCTAGGAATGAACCACATCAGCATAAAGCCATGGCAGTTTTAATATAGCAAGAACAAAAGCAGACCACGATGCGAGAAGTAAACGGCAGATTCCTGCGCTCTTCTTTGCTGCTGCCCCTTTTGCTCGAGCTGGCCAGCATTCTCTGCCGCTTTGGCTCCTAATGACTATTGACTGGCTGTGGGCTGCGACACCCACTGCTGACAGCAGGCTCCGTAGGCTGGCTTCACACCCTTGCTGTTCCCAAAAAAAGGTGGCACTTGCCAACCCAAGCTTTGCACCTTTCTTTTTTTATTGCTTTCACAGAGGAAAGCAGTCCCAGCACTCCCAGCTTGATCAGTCTGCTGAACTGGGAGGGGGAACAGCCATGTGCATTAGTGCCCATAGTCACACTGCTGAGGTCTCATCTTGAGGCCGGTGCCACAAATGTGAACATTGACAGGTCACACTTGCTGCTGACACTCGGTGCTTTTGGGAACTTGTTCTCATTTTCTTCCAGGATCTGAGAGAGCTGGGTGAGACACACAGAGATGGTGGCACCTGCACTTTATGGCAAAAGGGTGATGCGATCTCCTCCCACTTTCTGCTGTCCAAGTTGTCATCCCAGAATAGCAATGGGGAAAATACACCTGAGAGCTTTCCACCAGCTGTTTGGCTGTGAGACAGCTCTCGAGATTTTGTGGTGCTCCTAAAGACATTTCAAGTTCGTGTAGGCTGAAGGGTTTAATGAGAAAAAGCACCACAAATCAAAATATTTTGCATCCAAGTGATGTGAAAGAAATTTTACAAACACAACTGAAATATACTACAAAAACTTAAAACACTAGAAGGTCTAAGAGCTCATTTTCTCACACCCCCCTTTTTTTTTGTTATTTTAATTTTTAAGCTAACTCTGGGTTTGAGGGGTTTTTGGTTAAAAGTCACTTTGACGTTTATGGGCTGGGATGTTCAGCATGGACCCCAGACACAGGCAAAATCAGCAAGCTGAGGAAGAGCAGTTCGAAGAGCAGCTCTTCAAAACACTCAATTCACCAGCCCAGGAAAAAGAAGAGTTCGGACCATCTCAGACTCGTTCTGTACATTCTTACGGGTTTCCCACATCTGGTAGGGTGTAGGTCTTTCCAGAAGGTCCAGTAAGAGACAATGCAGGGGTCACCTACTTTTTGGATTTGAGAAGTGTAGCAGGCAGCAAAAAGGCCCTTCCCGACACAATGCAACTCACTAAGTTTTCCTGGAGAGCAGCCACCAGTTTCGTCATTCTCGCATCTGTCTAAGAATCACGGCATCTGTCAACGCTGCTGATAAACATCAGGCGCAGGATTACCTGAACAGGTGGTTTGCTTCACAGAGGTAGATTTTAAGCCTTCCTAAGGAACTCCAGTGGCTACATTGTGCTGTCTGTCATATTGGCACAAATCTGTAGTAACAGGCTGGAAATTATCTGGGCCCTTAAGATGCAACTAAATAAATGTGCCATTTTATTTAATGGCAATAACTTTATATAATTAAACACACTCTGCCCCACCCCCACATAACACTCCTTACTCCCAATCCACATACAGCTAGACTTTATTCTGCAGTTTAGTTTCCAAGAAACTCCTGTTGCAAGGTTTCTTTTGAACGCTGCACTCCGAATAGCCTCCACTTAGGACTGCACAGACCTTACTCGAGCAGTTTTGCTCCATACAAGGTGTAGATGCATGGTGTGCTTTTTGAAACGACAGACACCTCAGTGACTACTCGAATTGCAGAGCCCTTATGTCTTCTCTTCACCTGAATGAGCACACTTTCAATTAAAAAAAACCACCTTGTTTTTCTTTCAGGAGAACAGTTCATTTTCTGATCCTCTATTATCATCTGTTCAGTTATTTCCCTTTAATCTCCCTTTGCACTTGGAATTAATCTCCATCAGCCCTGCCTTTACGGTTTGAATTGCCCATTTAAACTTTGCCTAACTTCTCCAAGGCCCGTTTTCCAATGCGAGACAAGGCATGGCGCGCCGCCGTCTACACGCAGCCTTGCCAAACGAGGACGACCGCCCCTTCAGCTGGCCCCCACGGGATGTATGCGTTTGTGGTGGCACTGCCTGGGCTGGCGTCATGAAGCCACTGAAGAGGCTCTCAGTGGCTCTCCT
>NW_010418035.1:1924-8866 GCF_000710305.1 Buceros rhinoceros silvestris | reverse complement strand
CCTGCTGACTGTTCCCCAGCTCTGTAGCACTTTGCGTCGTACCCGTAAATCAGATCTCTCACCCTTTTCACCCTTGTCCGTTTCAGCACAGGTACCAGACCGTGGCACGGCTCTGTTCTCCTCTGTGACCTCTCTTTCTCAGGGTATTTATTTCTCTTGTCAGAACAGAAGTGCAAAGAACAGCTTTGGAAGTCCAATCCCTTTAGGACCCTGCTTTTGACTTCCCCACATTTTGACGTAAAATGTTAATTATTCATGCTGATAGCAATCTGAAAGCCAGTGTTTTTAAGCTCTGCAAACTATACTGCACTGCCTGCATCACTCAAAACATGTCTTTATTGCTAAGAAATCTCTCAAAACATCAAGTATTTTCTGTATTATAACACAGTACACAAGATTTTTACTTGCAACACTTCATCAAGTTATGTCATCAATAGCTACATAACCTCTTCCCATAAACCCTGCAGTTATAGAAATAAAGAGAGTTAGATTTCACTGATATCAGCTACTTTGTGTATCTCTTATTGCTCTTATTACTCACTGTGCTTTCCATCTCTTAAGTGTTTATTGCGCAGAGTTTCAAGGCTAAATCCAATAAACATAAGTACTGCAGCTCCTCACTCTTGGGCGCCTGGACACTGCAGCAGAACCCACAGCAGCTTCACAACAGGACTCAGAGCAGCAACTACGAGTGGAACACAACCAAAAGCCAACCAACTGAAAAAACAGGGCCAGCAGAAGCAAACCGTATTTCCTGCTTTTCTTGGGACTACAGGAAGAGAATTCCGCAGATGCCAGGAATTGCTCAGGTAAGGAACTTGAGCTTGAAAGGAGGGGAAATTTTACTCTTCCTAAATGGCAAACAGGGAGGAGATGCACAGTTTCTGCTTTTAAGAGAGCAGAGGAAGTAGGATGAGATGCAAAGGACTTTTCTGTTAAGCAGGCAGAGCACTTACTTGGGAGATAGGAGAATCACAGGGTCACTTTCATCCTCTTCTTGAGAAAGCTCAAGCCCACATGTCCCGTGTTCCTTGGGAACACTACCACACTTCATACCATGACAGACAGGAGAGCACTCCCCATCTACCCTACTAAATTTCATTATTTTAAAAAATTCAAGATCTACAGGGTCTGAAAGAAGGCATGAGCGGAAGCACAGCTTCTGGGTAGTCGGGGCACTCACAGCCCCTCACAGTTTGTCAGCACAAACACCTTCCCTGCAACCACTCCTGGACTTTGCCTTGGATTAGGTAACCCAAATCTCCTTCTGCTTCACTCATGGATTGAAAGAAACTGCTGGTCACAGTTATGATTTGTTGAGAGCCTGATCCTGTCCAGTTCCACACAAAGGAAAATAAAGAGGAGTGAAGCCATGGCCTCTCACTGTCCCCTTCTTTCACTTCTGGTAGGGGATCTTCTATCATGAGGGGAGAGATGGGAGAGGTGAGGCGCTGTCTCCTAGATGCTCTTTCCAGAAAACAGGAGCAGAGGGATGGGTAGCTGGAGCCTCGCTAGCAGAGCTGGCCAGGCACCCAGCAGGAGGGATTCATGTTTCACCCTGTGAAGAACTGCCACAAAAACCTCCTGTTCTCGTGTGAATGGCAGCTACGAGCAGAACTTCCCATCTGGGGCACTGTCTCCAATGCATCCTCATAGCGTAATCACACTGCCACACTAAAAACTCATATAGCAAACAAACCGGCCCTTTTTATGTTACCATCACAGAAACAGGCTCTTGGAAAGCCCCAGCCCATTCAGCACAACCTGGAAGGGAGCGGCCTCGAAGCGCAACCACGTTGGGAGCTGGATGAGCCCACGTTCAACCCATTCAGCTTCTGAGACTGAAACCAAACTGTTGATAAGATGGAATGTTGCCTGCTGACCCCTGACACACAGCACTAGAAAAATACAACTCCTTAAACCTCCTTAAAAGGTGTTTTGCTGAGCCTACAAGGACGTTCAACCTCCCAGCATCAAAATATTCAGAGAAAGCCGAGCACGAGGCATACCCGCAGGACTACCTGCCGTTCAGGGCTCTAACATTATGTGCAATAAATGAAATGGTCCTGGGCAAAACAGTTGCAGTGTGTTTGTGATCGTCACCTTGTAAGTGGGCACCAACCACTGGCAACACCAGTAACTCCTCCAGTACAGACTGCACCAGTTTTGGCTGTGACAGAGTTAATTTTCTTCACTGTAGCTTTGGATTTGTGCTGAAACATCCCTGTGTTATCAGCTACTGCTGGGCGCTTGCACAGCGTCAAGAGTTTTCTGCTCCTCACCCCGCTCCACCCGTGCGTGGGCTGGGGGTGCACAAGGAGTTGGGATGCGATACAGCTGGCATTAAAACCATTAAACATTCTAAACACAATGGTACCATAAAGATAAAAAAATTAAGTTTTTAATTACTCTAATGGCCAGAAGAAAAGGAGTGAAGTACCTCATTTAAGAGCTAGAGAGTTCAAATCATTTCCTTGTAAACTCTATATTGCATCTCTTGGGAAAAAGAAACGTCTATTTCTGTTCTTTAAAGATGTTGATAGGAAGTTGGCCAAGAGGAAAAGAGTAATTATACCAAATGGCACATTTAAAACGAGCATAAATATGAGTTTTAAAAAAAAGTCAGTAACAGCTTCACAAAAAAACCCCGCCAACAAAACAAACCGCAATGCATTTCACTGGGCTCTGAATAGCTGTATCCGTGTTCGGGAATTTAAAATGACTAAATACTTCTGCTCTGAGTAGCAAAGTGCAGCTACATATGGTCTTTGCTGATTGCCACTATAGTGGGAATTCTTTTGTTGATTTAAATGATGGTTAGTTTAGACCCTTGGTTGTGGTGAAATATCTTATGGTAGAGGCTTGAGTTTCAGAGATGAATAATTGAAGGGGATAAAAATACCCACAAGTCCTTCAAAGCCATGAATAAAGCATGGCGGGTTGCTGGCTAAAATACACAGTATTTCTGTGTGGTTTTCATAACTATGATTTCATTTTTTTTTTCATCCTCTTTTTTTAGCATTCAGTTCTAGAGTGTTTCATGGCTGCTGATCTCTGCAGGCTATTGCTCTTGCTCAGTAGATTTAGAGGAAAGCCTCTGGTTTTAAAAAAGCTGATGGCTTTAAAAAAGATGGAGCCCATCAGGTAATCAAAGTGGTCTATCTACCTAAGAAATGTTACAGTCAAAGGAAGGATCTACGCACGTAGCTTCAAGTTCATGAATAATTCCAAGTCCAGCAACCAGAAATAGCTCAGGAAACGAGAAGAGTTTAGATCAGAGCTAAGGGGGGAAAATACTACAGGGAACCAAGAACACACCATCATTGAAAAAGCTACTGAAATAGTTCCAGCAGTTTTTTTGCATGGAAATAATGTTAGCAGAGAGAAACAAATGAAAACCTGACCATACCAAAGTGAATGGCAAAGGTCACAAGGAGTAGGATCACCTTACCCAAGCCATCCAGCATTTTGCCCTCGGGGCTATCAAAACTTTGCATGTGAAGGTAAAATAAGGCCCTCTGCTCTTTACTCGTGACTCATGAGATGAGCAGGAGCAGTGCGGGGAGATGAACTGCCTTATGCGTGGTCCTTCTCATGCGGGGTTGAGACATGCTGGTTGCAGGCTGAAACGTGCCTCCTTACTGATGTCAGAGGACTCTTGTTGGCCAAAGCTGTAAAAGGCACCTTTCCAGCACGCTAAAATTTACCTATAAAAACAGAAATTGGCAGAGAAGACATTACAGCACAGTCTTAATGAGTGCTTTCCTCAGGATTGTTGGGAACAACCCCTTTCTGTGGCATTTGAGAGAGGAAGGAGTGGCACATGTGAGCTGCTGAGGCTTGCCATTTCTACTTTTGTATTTATTTGTCACACGGGGTCCAATGTCCAAAGCAGGATGAGAGGGAAAAAACCAAACCCAAATGAAAACACCACCAAAGAAAAATATCGCCAAAAAGTGTCTTTGTGGAGCCTCTTATGCAATGCCAGAAAATGTACTAGTGCACTGACGCCTGCCCTGTTGCTTAGCGAACTGGCTGTTCTGCCAACTGGAGATGAATAGGAGAAAGAGGGACCAGCTCCCTGAACCACAGGATCTCCCTCCCTCTTTTCTTTTAGGCTTACGGGTTTCCATGCACAGCACAAGATACTGAGTTCACAAGGAGAACGGTGTTTGACTCAGAGGACAGAAATGCATAGAAAGCCAAACCCGCGTCAATAACTCGAGTGCTTCCCCAGAGTCAAACGATGCAGGCAAAACGCTGCCCTTATTTTAACGAGACATACAAGAGAAAAGAAAATACCTCCTGAATTCTAGCTTGTTTATACACGCAACTTAGCGGATGAGGGAGGGGGCAGTTGGACATGGCACTTTGAAGGAAAGGAAGCAGCATGACAGCCTCACGAGTGCCTCCTGACTTTCCCATTAAGCGATCATGTCTAATTCTCTCAACAGCTGTCAGAGGAGCCAAATACTGGCAGCTGTGGAGAGCAGACAGTTCTTCTCAATTCAGATGCTGGAGCAGGCAGCAAATCCCATCCTAAGTGCCACAGCAGATCGCTAGGAGACAACCCCTCACCCTTACCGCTATAAACCCGCAGACAATTACTTTGGGGCTGTAAACATTAATGAAAGCTTTAGTCATCTTGCTCTTCTATTTCTCAACAGGGTACAATTCAGATGCAAACAGCCCAAGTTCCACGCAAGTCCCTGCACCTGGCTTTTCTTCAGGCTGAACCCAACTTTCAAAGCCATTTGACCAATAAAACCACCGTGCCAGTGTAAGAGGAGCATCGTGCTTTGCAGGAGCACGGGAGGAGAGGGAAGAGGTCCTTCAGTACTGGTTCAGCTCCCAGTTCAAGTAGCTTCTACTGTCCATGCATCTGCCTGTCTGTGCACTTGCGCAGCTGACTGTTCAGCCTGTGCAACCAGATTTTTAGCAGCACTGACATTTTAAGCAGATTGGAGAGCCAAATGAGAAAGAAAAGATGCTATAAAGCTCTGTGGCAGCGTGACACACATACTCCATATCAGTTCAATTTCAGCTGATGCAGAAGAAATAACATTTCTAATGATTGTATTTATTTATTTACTTTACCAAAAGCAAGGTTGACAAAGTCTGTGCTAAAAAAATGAAACACTGGAGCTGCCTCAGATGGTATTTGAATGCTGGAAATGTCAAAGCAGCTGCACCCAGTGGATGGGTAAAGCGCCACGAAGCCAGTGCCACAGTCCTTATGACAGGGACTGCTGGCATTAGGGGCTGTGCCTGTGGTCCGTGTGCATGGGAATACAAGTGTCACCAATACTCCAGAGAAGCTGCTAATACATGGATTGTGGATGCCGGAGACCGCAGTGGCATTCTCCATGTTACCATCATTACACTTCCCTCCTTCCAGACCTTTACAAGGACAGATTTAAAATACCATTACTCTCAGTTTTTTTGGTTTTGATTTTTTTTTTTCCAGACAGATAATCAACTTCTTTTAGGAGTCAAGGTGAAATAAAAACCATTCTCTGCTACCAAAACCTCCCAAGATAAATTAAACAATAGGATCCATTTCTATTTGATTTCCCACACTCCCATTGGACAAACCCATTAGACTAATGGCCTGAAAAGGTCATTCAAAAGATGTCAGAGGTCAAGATCCTTCTCTTAAGTAGTGACAGGAGAGGGCGTTTGCTGAACTGCTGCGCTAAGCTTGTTATTCTCGTCTTGGACTTCAGAGCTCAGGGCAGGAGGAAGGAAGGGGAAGGCTGGGAGTACACTTCACATCCTTTCCAAAATGGTCCAAGCGACAGATGCACTGGCCCCTCCCTACACAAAAAAGCTTGTACCTCTTAAATTGCTGCCCTTGGCCTTCAGAGATGCAGTAAGGAGCTGAGATTGAATGGTGCTCCTCACCAGGGGTGAAGAAATGAGTACGACAGTAATCTCAGTTATACAGACCGCAAATCTTTGAGCCTGTGTGTCTCTCACCCCCATCCATGTTCTGACTAGCAGGCTATAAACCCCACACGTACAGAAAGCTACCCTCTGCTCTTTGGACATTTTGGATGCAGCTTTACTTTTTGGGGGGGTGTGGGTGGGGGGTTGGAAGAAAGCAGTTAGGGAAATGTTTTCTTTTATTCCTGAGTCATATTTTCAAATGTTCAGTAATTCCAGTGTCTCTGCAGAGAAAATCTGCAGACGCTGTCACTCAGGTCTCATCATTTCTTATCTGTGCTTTTTCTCACTTGAGATTGGAGCTTCTTTTTGTGGGGGAACTGTGCTTGTCCAGGAGATCTCTCTCAACAGCACGTTTCATGATGGCTGATGGGCATTATGATTTTGGGGGTATCTTTTAGACAGGGTGGCCTGGTCGTAACCAAGCCAGAGCAATATGCCTAGTGGTTCCAAAGAAGCTATGGCAGGCGGTTTTATAATGCCTGGGTTTAGCTTTGATTTAAGTGATACTGTGTGTTCATTGTTTTTCAGAACAGGAGAAATAATCCATCCTCTTTTGCATCTAAGAGGCTCATGCAAAAGCAGAGGCTCTGCTAGATCTGCCTCATCTTCAGTAAGCTGGACCCTAAGCCAGGCAAGTCTGGGAGGGATGACAGTGACAAGAACAAACATTACCTTATCCCTCTGCCAAATCCTTCCTGAGACAAGGAGACTAAAAGCAACAGACCAGTGGAGGTTCATGTCACTTCACAACGGTACACTCAAAGGACAGGCTTCGCTCATCAGCCAAGGAGCCCACAGATGAACTCTGCTGCTTGTACTGATATGGTACAGTCTGAATTCTCATTTCTAACAGAAGCAGAAGGTAGTATTATTACAATTTATTATTATTTGTACTGCTGTACGAACTGATAAGTAGTAGTGGTTACAAACTAAAAGAAGTTAAACAAAAAGAGAAGAAAGGAAGAGACGTCATGCGGCAAAATATTGAAGTCT
>NW_010418035.1:0-1830 GCF_000710305.1 Buceros rhinoceros silvestris | reverse complement strand
CGATCTCATCCCTTCACACCTATCATCTCTCCGTTGCTTGGCTCTAACAGGCAGTGATGGTTCTAGTGAATAAAATCCCGATAATGAATGCGAAGTAATTCCACATACCTCATTTGCTGCTAAAGAATCCCAAGTTTCACAAAACAAAGGGGCCGACTGTGCAAACCATCCTCCAAGAGAAACACCTCTAAGCAAGTAAGGGAAGTACTCAAAAAAGACAAAACACAGAAACGGACACTAACTGCCCACCTGGGCAGGGAGCAAAGCATAAAATAGGACAGGGATGACCCCCCAAAAGGCACAGAACTCCAAGCTTGTTCAGCCAGGTCAATATCAGATGGCTTGATGTGCTCTGGTAGAGCCGTCCTACAAGACTTTGCTTCTCTCTCCATGATCTATACCATCATCCACATCGTGTCCCTTTTTCACGCCTTGCCTCCCCCCTTTCCACACGGAAATCTTGTGGCCTTTCATGGTTTATCAAATAGTTCTGTATTGTATTTCTGACATATCTAAGTTGATAAGAAAGAATCAAACCCAGGCATACTACTCAAGATGACAACAAACACTCAGAGCAGAGCACTATTGTCAAATACAGGAAAAACACCGTACTGCTTTCACCTTTTTAGCTGCTTTTTTGAACTCCCCACGAGGAACTGATTTTTTTCACCAGTGTTGCCTCAATCTTTGCATTCTAAGAGGCTTACCTGAGACTTTAAACTTGCTTCTCAGAACAGAGAGCAGGACTCTACCAAAAGATGACAAGTGAGTTACAGCACTGAAAAGGAGAGAAACTGATGAGAGGAGACAGGACTGAAACAATCCAGCCATCCGCTCTCAAAGGCCCTAAAGAATTGAGGTGTCGTCTTTTCAGTGTCCCTATGTCAACACTGTGTAATAAAAATGAGAGGGTGCGGAGCCGTTGTGGCCAATTCCATAATCTCTGTTGGTTTTGTTCCTATAACTCCTCAAATCAATAACACAGATATACAGAATTCCTGGAAAAGTTGACTAACAGTAGGACAAGGGAGTCCAGTAGGGACAAGGGAGTTTTCTCTGGAAAACAAGGGGCTTAGACATCTGCTTGTGTAAGTTTGCTCTAACCCTTTCCCCCATGCTGTCATTTACTGAAGATCTCACTATCTGTATTTTTCCTACACTATCAGTCAATACTGTAAATTATACTGCAGTTTTAGACACGGCACCTTCCAGGGCTCTCACAGGAAGCCCAGAGCTCTGCCGGGGGACAGCCCATGCCAGCACAGCCTTGCCTGGAATAGCACACAACTGGCTTATTTTTACGGCCAGCAGTTTTTGCCACAGGATAGGAGTTAGTCGCTACAGAGATGCACGAGTGCATTTCTTGCCCCAGGCTGGGTGATGTTTCTTCAGCTTCGTTTTGGGACATCTAGATAGATATGTAACCCTTCCTCTCTTTCCCCATTCCTTTTCCTTCCCATTTTCTGCAGACCACCCAACTAAAATAACCGCTGGTGTTTAAGGGAAGCCTTACCTACCTCTGACAGCCGTCTGCATTTTCTAGTCTTAGCACGTAAGGCAGAGGTACACCCTCTTATAGCCCAACTGACCACCTTCTTCCTCTCCTCTTCCTCCCAGCTCTCCTCCCTGCCTGCGGGCCGAGCCCAGCCACATCAGCACAGCGCAGCTCTGTTAGTCCCTGATCTCAGGCCAAACCCACAGGTATCCCAGGAGTTTCTGTTAGTCCCTAACACACGAGACACACTGATGGGAGCAGGGCACTGGGATTTCCCTCTCCGCTCCTCGGTGAAGGGAAGGTAAACCATAGAATCATAGAATCATCTGGTTGGA
>NW_010418034.1:23890-43941 GCF_000710305.1 Buceros rhinoceros silvestris | reverse complement strand
TTCAGTACTTAAAAGGGACCTATCAGAAAGATGGAGACAGGCTTTCTAGCAGAGCCTGTTGCAACAGGACAAGGGGTGATGGTTTTAAACTAACAGAGGGGAGATTCAGACTAGAAATAAGCAAGAAATTTTGTACAGGCTCCCCAGAGAGATGGTAGATGCCCCATCCTTGGAAACATTCCACGTCAGGCAGGACAGGGCTCTGGGCAACTCTGGGCAGCTAGTTGAAGATCTCCCTGGTCACTGCAGGGGGGGTTTGGACTAGACTTTTCATGTCCAGAAATCAGTGCAGGGGTCTGAGAGAAGGAAGAGTTAGTAGCCTGTGGGCTAAGGAAAAGCATGGTATCATGCTCCTGATGGGAGGAAATGCTCCTCATGGGAGGAAAAACCGTTAAGGGAAGATAACATGAAGAAGTCAAGAGTAGGGGAAGATAAGGATGGTGAGCAACCAGCTGGTGAGGATGGGATGCTTGAATGAGGACAGGTGGGACCACCGATAGAGTTGGAAGGCTCAGGGCCAAGAAGAGGATGGTAAGAAGCAGCATCAAAAGGCCCAGGATAAAAGTAATTGCTTGTATTTGGAACAGAACAGTGAAATGGTGTTTGAAGCCAAATATCATATATAGTGAGCAGGTGCTCTGTCAGCATCATCCATTCTGTGTGTGAAATGAGACCATCTCCGTCTGTGGAGGGATAAAGCACAGTTGCCAAAAGATCTAGTATCAGTGCACTCACCTCCATTCTGACCTTCTGACTGACACTTGACTCTGCAAGCACAGTGGCCTCATGTTCATCAACACCATGGCCCAAAAGCTCCCTGACAGGTCCAAACTTGCTGAAGCCTCACGGTCATAGTGGGGGCAGGAGTGGGACAGCAGCAGCTTCCTCCACTAAGAAAAAGAGTGGCATGCCAAGGACAGCATGGAAAAGGAGGGGCAGTGTCAGCCCTCTCCGGGTTCATGCCCCTGAGCCAAGGCTGGGGGAAAACAGCAGAGAGCTGAGCAGCAGCTTTTCTGGCAGGAGACATTCAGCCCTCTGTCATGATGATTGTGGGGACAAGGAGGCAATGAGTAAGGTCTGTCTGTGTGGAGGCTCCACTCCCAGCTCCCAGCTCTGCAGTGGCATGGAGATGTTCCTGCCTGCCAGCCAGCGGCAGCAGGAGATGGGCTGGGTAAGCGTAGGTGGAAAGAGGATCATCTGGAGAAGAAAGAATTTGAAAAGCCTTGTTAACAAAACTCTCCTAGCTGGTTGTTTGTAGGGGAGCTAGGAACTGCCTGAAAAGGCAAAGAAATGTGAGGGGGGAAAAAGTGTTTTTAAAAGAAGCTTAAACAGGACCAGGGACATAATTTTCGCAGGAAGGTAGAGTTTGAAGGGACCAAGAGGAGTGTGGCTTAGCAAGTGATTTTCAACCGCACGATTTTGTTCGAGGCAATAAAAAGCCTCTGATCTCTCGAACTATCATATTGCTCGCCTCCAGAGCTGCACGTTCACCTCTTGCTGTTACCTCCTCCCACGCAGTCCTATCGATCATCACATCCAGCAAAGGTCTCATTTGTAATTGCTGTTGGGAGTAGAGGTCCTCCGTGTGTTTGCATGAATCCTCCAGTCTCATTTTGCCACAGGGAAGGCTAAGATGTCAGACCCTGGGCTGGTGGTGAACCACTCATAACAAACCCCATGTCTCAGACTGGAGTGAAAATGCAGCTACACGAAGTGCTGGAAATGATGGACCTGCCGAAGCAAAGTTTCTTAGGGCAGGGAGGTAACACAGGCTAAGGATAACACAACACTTCATGTGGAGAGGTAGATATATGGCCCGCTCAACTTCGACAGCAGCATCTGTGAAGCCTGACCAAAAATTCAATCCATATTTTATAGTATGAGGATTACTCATGCAGTGTTTAAAACACCACAGAGATGCTCAGAAAACATCACTGTCTTCTTTCCAACTTGCACTTCTAGTAAAAAGCTGAATTTTTTCGTTCCCCCAGTAAAAACACTGTTGAATGTGGAGGCAATTGCAAATTTCTGTTTCTGAAAGTTGTTGTTATCTGCCTGGCTACAGACGCCCACAGAACTGTACATTTCTGTGCCCATTACTGTCTGTATCACGCTGTCTCTGCAAACATCACTGACCCTGCTCTCTATTCAGCCGCTCTTGCAGACTTTGTCTCCAGTGCTAGAGGGTAAAAGAAATCACAGGATAGCTGCATATTAAATACAGGTGTCAGAAGCCACCACGTCAAGGAGCAGAAAGGGGTCAAGGTACAAAAAAGCGAAATCACTGTTTAGAGCTACAAAAAGGCAGGTGCTTTTTGGCAGCGTCAATAGCAAGACGTAAGACAACTGACTATGGAATTAGGGAAGTCTGGCACTGCAGGGCTCAGCTCCAAATAATCTACACAAAATGTCATCAGACCTCAGAGACGGACAGCTCTGTTGTAGCTGTGCATTAATTAAAGCTTCTCAAAGTTAACTCGCTTGCTCCACATGAATGTTATTGCAGATGATGTACAAACAGGATGCAGCCAACGAGCATTAACATCGGTACATCAAGTGGGTAATTTTCAAAGCTGTACACAGTATATGCTTTTCATAACCTCACTCCTCCATCATGACCAATTAATCGAATGTACTTCTAAAAGCAGGAAAATAATGGATGTTGCTGTTGACGCCGGTACTAAAATAATAGAGCATCCACTGAGCAGTTCTGATGCATTTCTGTGTTCTAGTTTTGGCTTGATGCAGACACAGAATTGGATGGGTTTTATGACTACTAGACCATAGAGATTAGTGGGAAGCGTTTGCTCAAGCGCTCTACTGAATCAGAGCCAGGAAAGTGGACATCTGGCTGTAAGTGGATGCTTTAAAGCTTTGCTGAAAAGCAGTGGGCTTTTATAAGTGTTTGTAAGTATTTATTGCCTTAATTTATAAATCTTAGTTTAATTAAAAAAAAGTTAATATTGTATACCATCATTGGTTTTCTGCATCAAGACACTTCTTTGGCTGAAATCTGCAATAGCGAGGAAGATCTAAGATAAATCAGGGTTCTGCCACAGTAACAGAGTCCAGAGGCGTATTTGAAAGAAAACATCTGTTTCAGAAGGAGATACCAATTCATCTTAGTGAGTAACAGATTGGAAAAATGCTATCGAAATAAAGGATGAGTTCTCAAAAGAACAGCACATACACAAACGTCAACACAGGCACTGCAGCTACAAACTCCCCAATAAAACTAACTCCAAAATGGGTGGAAGAGAGGTGGGAACAGTCACCCCATGGCCTCTCAGAAATTACATTCGTAGTGCCTTTGTTTTTGCAGGCAAAGCTATCGCAGAGGCTGCACACTAGCCACATCTCATTTCAGCCTGGGAAGCAGGCACACAAAAATCACAGTGATTGTGTACCAGAGGCTCTGCCTTTGATGTTTGTTGCACAAACTGCCACCCGTTTTTGTTAGTGACAATGCTGTAGCTCCCAGCGGTTCCCAGAACCTTCCTAGTCACTATGAAAATAAAAAAGTGGCAAGGGAAAGGTTTTTACAATCCCTCCTGAATTCACCATCTCAGCCCAGGTAATTTGAGGGGCACCCTTGGCTACTGCAACAGTCCATAGGGACATGACGAGCAGCTTAGCCCACCTCATTCACACCTTTCCACTTCCTTCTACAGAGGCGTTTGAAAACACCCTCAAGGTCACAGTGCTGGCCCTTTTAAACCCCTTGTTCTCAAACATTGACCTCTCTTCAGAAGGCCATGTCCAGCTATGAAAGGGAGCTGGTACTATGTAACCTCCCAGCCTTACCATTGCTCTGAGGCAGGAGGGAGGCATTCAGCTGAGAAGAGCAAACACCAAGGTGAAAACAGATGGGAATAGAAAGGTCCCCGGAAGCCTAGAGTGCTGAGTTTGAGGTCCTGGTCCACCACAGCTTATGTGCTTGATGCGGCAAAATCATCTCCCTTGTTCCTCAACTTTCATCTGAAAAATCAGTATCATCCAAAATATGGTCCTTTCCAGTAAGCAAAGAGATTAATGCCCATGGGCTGCTCCAATACTACAGTGAATACCTGACATATATTGGAGGTAGGACAGTTCTTGAAAGAGCCACTCACAGCTCCTAGGTTGTCTCTGCCGTCAAGAATCTTACGCCACTGCAGTGGCAGCTACCTTTTATTCAGGTTTACTTAACATTTCCTTTCATTAAACATCCCAAAGAGATCCTACTGGTAGAGAACAGCAATGGAAAGCGAGAATGAATACATAATGGGGCCCATGTTAAATAAAACCTAAACAGACGGCAGCTCCCAGTGCAAGGGTGTAAGATTCCTGATGGCAGAGGCAACGTAGGAGCTGTGAGTGGCTATTTCAAGACAGCATGAATCTATCTACAAACATCACCAAGTGTGGAATGAGCATGGGGTCCAACTTCTCCCTCCTCCTGGTGGGGTCCACAGAGAATGTTTATCGCAAAACTTTGGGCAGCAAGAGTCCATCTCTGCCAGCAAAGTGCCATCACACCATGTGCATTGTGAACAGTCAGTGCACATTAACCTGCAAAAGTTCTTCTGAAAAACTGGCTTGCCCACATATTTAGAGGAAGAAACTTTGATAAATGTAAATAGCAGTCCTTTCAGATGTAACCAGCGATAGGGAGATATCATTCTCAGGAGCACGAATCCTCCCAGACATATCGACTTCCATTATCTGTACCCCAGGATTATCTGTTACTGTCTCCAACACAGAATGGTTTCATTACCAGTCTCACTGAAAGAACATATTCAAAGCAAAATAATATTCTGAAGTGATTGATTTCCTTAGTGGAAAAAGGCAGTACTCCTCATGGCTTTGGGAGTGACAGACTGGGTGGGGAAAGTGACCCCTGTAATTCAGAGCAGAAAGACAACAGGCGCCTGACCTGATTACTCAGCCATAGTGGGAGAAAACACAGTATTTCTCTTTATTGAAAACCTTTAACAGCTATAATTTCAGCAATCATTTTTGTTCTCCCTGGCTGTATTTTACACACAAATATTTAAAATTAGGGTATTCTAAAAGACACTTCAGAAGTTCACCAACCATAAAGGTCACTATACTTTAGGGATAAAGAAACCCAGGGCCATGCCTACCATGTTTACAAGTTCATGTAGTGAGACAAGAATCAGCAGCACAAAGGTACAGCCCTGTACCTAGCTGCCATTCATTGCGGTATTTTACACTATTACTCTCTGCTAAATATATATTTAATACACTAAGAACACGCATGTGAGAACAACAGTGAGATTACATGAGTGCAGACCTACAGAAGTAAACTCTAGTGGTGCAGAACACACCAGGTTTTGAATAGATTTATTCTCAGTAAAATGAGACAAAACTGGTCTTTTAGTGCAACGTAGAAGAGGCGTGCCAGAAACCTCACAGCTCAACATCCGCTAGGCTGTCTGGGCTCTAACCTGAAAATCCCCATTCCAAAGAATTTTCACTTTTTCACATTTTCACTTTTGCATCTGCCTGAGACACAGTGGAGGGGGCTAGTAACTGGCAGAACTTCTTTCCCCCTCCTGGGTCCAAGGAGAGCTCCTCCGCCACACAAGCCTAGGAAGACTACAGCTAGCGTGTTATCCAGGATGATCACTACTGGCAATCCTTCCTCTCCTCTCAGGAGACCTACATCCATGTGCATTAACTCTTCTTGGACTGGATTCTCGGTCAGAGTATTTCTGCCAGTGGTTATCCAGGCACCTGTAGAGCAAAGCTAGGTAAAGTCATGTTCCTAGTCGCAGCTAGCAGAGTATTTGCCTCCTTACTCCAGGCAGGCTACACGCCAAGCATTTAGTTTCTACAAGGGTCATTATTCCCAGAGAACAAACGATATGACGCGTGCTGAATTCTTGAAAAACATTACACTGCAATGAACTAACATAAATGAGTAAGACTAAACAAAGCACCCCAGCATCTCAAGAGACCTGAAGTCAGTCAGGATTCCGGGATGTGTTCTGGGTGAGGCATTGATCCGCACGGGGAGAACACTCCATCTTCATGAAACCATTGCCAGAAGGATCACACAGCAAGATGCTGAAACACCTCTGCAGCCAGCCCCTGTCCTCAGGGGCTCTCAGTAACCTGCAGCTCCCACAGGTATCAGCACGTGCTCCCCAGCTCTTCCAGAAAACACTATGCATCCATCAGGTTCTCTTGTTATTTTGACTTCAGGAAGCTGTACTGAAGAGCAGTACAGCTTTTGGATGAAAGCCACAGAAAGGCCAAAATGCCAACAACTGAGTGAAATCTATGATTTCATGCTGTGTTGAACTCCCTGGCTGCCCTTACAGAACTTCTTCTCTGCAAAAATTATTTACTAGCAAACATGGCTTTATTTTGTTGAATTGAAAAACATATTTTGCATTTACAGGAGACAAACAAAGAATTAAAAGAAAGGAGATGATAAGCACTGAATACATAGATTATTTTGCAAATTTATGTAAGAGAGTAACAACAGTTTCTTGTCAAACATTCAACTTAACATTAGGAGTTGCAGTTCCTTCATGCAATGCAGTGTTACACAACACTTGAAGTGACTGATCTCAAAACACTAAAGCACTGTGTGATTACTCAGTGAAAATAAAGAATTATGACATTTCCATTAAAAATAGCATTATACAAGCCTTTATTTTGTAATAACCTCCACACTGTAGTTAGTTTGCTCTCCAGCCCCAATTAAAATATACAGAGGTAATTCTGATGAGTGTATGTTTAAGTTTACATCCTGAAAACTCCAAATTCTGTCTTCTTCGTAGGTGCATTTAATGTTGCACTGAGACTGAGGCCCAAAACCAGTCTTGTGTCAGCTGGATCAATAATTCCGTCATCCCATAATCTAGGAAAAAAAAATATCAAACAACAATTATTAAATGAAATTAATATCTACAGTGGGTAGATTTTCAAGCACATGAAACTGGAAATATTCATACTAAAGAGAGGGGTCTAAAGCGCTAAATTATACTTGAAACCATGGAGTTAATTGATCTTAACCATCAATGCAAGAGACTGGTGATTAATTACTTCACAGAATCTGTCTTCTAGAACAAAGTATAAATTCTGTATAAATTAAGAACATCAGATCTACCTATATTAAATTATATTCTTCATCCTTATTTTTAGTATCAAGTCACCAGCCTAGAGAAAAAAGATCCTCTTCATTTTTTAATACTTATATGGAAAATGATCTTTTGTCAATGAGCTATCTTCTGTTAAGAACGCTGGGATTTTAAGGACTATGTCACATTCTTATTTACATTACTCAGATTAGTTCAGCTGACAAACAAGGATGATACAAGTGTTTACTCTTTTGTCTTTAAGAGAGCCAGAGTAAATTTCAAGTATTTCCAGTACTTGTTGTATTTGTTTTTTCTGAAGTCCATTTCTAAACAACTGTAAGATAATACCCTCCTTAAATCAGCCCCAAAAGTAACTAAATCATGTATAAGCAATTACCAAATTCCCAAAACCACAAACACTTGTACATAGTCTCTTCCATATAACCTAAAATTTAAAGTACTTGCAGCATCAGTTTTCAGTGATGGCTCCATCCTATCTGAAACAAAATCCATGTCAAAACCCACAGCAGCCCACAAAACTGTATCTCTTGTATAACTACTACCTCCGTGGCAAGATATTTAGACAGATACCAGACTGCTCATTGCAATATGTCTGAAAGACATATACACAATATCCTTGGCCAAGACAGTGATGTTCCTCCTTCATTCCACCTTTCCCTAGAGATACTTGTTTTGTGCTCTTTTGAACATACTTCAGTGTTGGCTAAAGTTAAATTAAAGAATGTGACTGTGGAAAATTTGAAAATACAAGAAAGGGTCATGAATTGGGAGCTAAGACTGACCCTGCTAGAAAGTATAGCTATTCCTTTGTAACTGAAGTTTCCACCTGCAAATTTCCTATTGTTTGAGGAACAACTGAAAAAAATCTATTAGACAGGAGACTCTGTATTTTGTACTCCTCTCTCAATACTCAAAGTGCCAGTCTCACCCCCAGAAGAAAGACAACTGCAAAGTCTACATAAGTACATGCTGATAAGCCCAAAGCAACAGATGACACTTCCGAGTGTCTTCCATTTTTATGCCATTTATTTTGCCATTTGCTGTGGAAGTAATATCCATCCAATCAGATAAAACTATTAGGAGATGGGCAATGTATGCTTTTTATTTTACAACAAATGCATGCATGCTAGGATGCACAAAGTGGACTTGCAATAAAGAATACCTGTACCAAGATGAGGCATGAGGTTCAGACTCAGTTGAGAAGCAAAATTACACCACTGCTTTTCTGAGACTGAAACCAACAGATTGATTAAAGAAATTTCACACCACAGTAGCTACACCATTCACTGACCTGGCTGATGGGTCCCAACCAGCAAAGAAAGCAGCCTGGAAAAAGTAACTTCTTTTCAAGGGGAAAAAAAAAAAAAAAAAGAGCTAAAAACCCCAATTACAAATAGAAGGAAACTGTAGCTCTCTCTAATCTGTTCTCATTTTAGGATTCTCTGTGAGTATCTGCTTTCTAGTGGGCTAGTAAACCGTGCACTGGAATATTCCAACAGCCATGCTTGTGTCTGCACCAAGTGGTACTAACAGCAAATGGTGTGGCAGAAGACACACAAGAATTGTCTGTATCTTATTCTGGATAAAGTGCATGGTACAAGATCCTGCAGTCTGGGTGCTGTGAATAACCCCTTTCCTAACTGTAGCTTTACGTGGTAAGCAATAACTCATGAAAATATTTTGGCATATTTTAACAATGCTCCATTGAAAAGATACTCAAAGCAAGGGCTTTCTTACCATACAGCGAAAACAGTCAGAAGCTTTTTTGTTCAGTATAACCAAATGACCTGAGACTTTACTTAAGAGATGTTTGAGTTGTCTCAAATAAGACAGTAGACAGACCTGTTCATATAATCTAGCATGATAGAATGGCCAATACAGAGTATTTCCTACACTTTCAACATCATGAAGTATGCACTGCTGAAGTTTAATGCATATGATTTTCTTCCCTCTTCCTTGCATTTTAGCTCTTGATTTACGTTTCATGAATATAGTCAGATTAATCCACCAAAGGGATGGAGAAGATCTCTGTTAATAGTGAAAAGCAAAGTAGTTTTGAGAGGTCAAATCAACCACAATCCCTCTGTTTTCTTAGGACTGTGAAAAAAAACAACTGTAAGAAGAATCTCAAATATAGTAATTTCTATTTTTAAGCAAATGTGGTTGATTGTTACAGGTGTGTTTGCTCTGCTTAGCAACTCTTTTTTAATGAGCACTTGGAGGTAACTATTTATGAAACACACCGAAAGCAAATGAAGGATTTCATACTTCTTAGAAGTATTTAATAAATTTGCTAAGGGCAAAAGGGAATGCAGGGATGAGCTAAATCAAAAGAATTGCCAACTTAATGTGGTGCCTTCAAATTCACAGTAACTACTATGTAATAAATGCTTCCAAATGTGAAGCAAATTTTAATGACAGGTTTGTTTTTCTGTAATAACACAATTAACTTATATTGACAACTAGCAAGGTTTTATGTTGCATGAAAGTCTAGCTGCTTTCATATGGTCACCCCTGGCTTCTGCTTCTCTTTATTTAAAGAAAACTACATTGTCTACTACGATGTAACATTAATAATTAAACTATCTATTAAAACTCTAGCACTAGAACATGAGTCACATCTACACTCATAAAGTATTTGTAACCGAGCCACTGCGAGTAAAAAAAATGAAGTCCCCAGAAGTCAAATGCTTATGTAATTTAAGATGCAAACTGCTGAAATCCTTTTAGAAACCTGTAAGCAGATTAATGTAACTCATTAAAAAGGGTGCTGCCTAATGACTCCCGTTAATTAAGACTGCTCACTGTGAAAGGTTCTAATTCAATAACTGATTAAAGTTTGATTAGAAAACACAACTGCAGGGAACAGTATTGACATCCTGTACATATAACAAGTTATAATTTATAAGCAGAAATATGTAAGTGGAATAGGGAAATTTGCTTGTGTTTTGAGATCGTTAGGGTGTTTTTCTTCCCTCTCATTACTGCTGCTCAAAGCGTGATACAAAGTCTAATGACGTCAACTGGGAGGGTCACACCCATTTCAATGGACATTAGGGGTGAGGCAGACTGGTCCCCTTGTCTTAGCAAGAGGACAGCGTGTGGGAGCCCCCAAAGTGGCTGCACCCCAGCACTGACACAGATAGCAGTCTTTCTGCCCATCTGTCATTCTTTCCTCTCAGTAATGCAAAGCTGCTTGTTGGCACTTTCTTGTTGGTCTTTTTGGTGGGGGGATCTAGTTAGCATCTGTCAAAAACAAGGGTGCCCAGATTCAGTTTCAACACAGCACCCTGATATTTGGTTGACAGTCAACTGGTTTTTTCACCATGCTTGGGTCCAGGCAGGAAGCATCACTCTCCCTGATCTACGGCAAATGCTTGGTGCTGATGTTGGCTGACAAAGGGGTTGGCTCCAAGGCACAAAGTGGCTAAATCCCTCCCTTGGGTACATTATTTGCTGCAAAACCTGTAATTTTACTTCACTGCATTGTTTCTTGGCACAGTCTAAGGAATTGCCTAGGAATTAGAAATAAATGAAGGAACAAGGCACACATGTGGTAATCATGTCAGGAAGGCATGAAATCAGGCAGAAAACCTAAGAATATCCACTGATATATCCAATTATCTCTATGAGACAGCAGAGAGAAATTAAGAGCTCCTAGACAATGCAGACTGTACCTACGTGGACTGAGGGGAGACAAACCAGCCTGGACTGTCTTGACCTGAGCCAGTCACACACTGTTCTCACAAGCAGGGGGTGGATTTCATGTTCATTGCTTTTAGCCAGACGAACATCAGCTGGATTTCAGCTCTGACATTTGACTTCTGTCTCAGTTGGGCTTATTAGTTCGAGAGCAGCATCGCATGAACCCAACCAGATGTAACCCAGACCTATGATAATTCTCAGCCAGCTCACATCTGTACACGGTAAGTTTCCCTTCCAAGCTACAGGCACAGTAAGAAGTGCATAAATACCCTGTTTTTTTAAATGAAGGACAGAACTCCTGCCATTAAGAGCACTTCCTAATCCCTAGACTAGGCAAACTTAGGCTATTTATGGAGGTGCCTTCTGGATTTGTGACCTGACTTCATAAAATGGCCAGATATTCTGGAAACATAAAATTGGTAAAAGCTGCTCAGTGGACAGCACGAAACTAGTGTTAAATACTCGGAGTTTCAGGTCTAAAATTCACTAGATTTTTAAAAAATCCAACCTTAATCTTACACACAAAATTACTTTCTTGCAGATTAGTAACTTACTGTTTTAAATACTGATGATGGTCTGTTTGGTTTGGGAAACGACAAGTTTCAGTACACTGCTAATATACTGAATATACAGAATGTTAAATAAATCCAATCATTATTTTCAATCATGGGTACAAAGGGACTGTGACTGTATTTTTGGTGAACATATTAAAAGAAAAAAAGCAAATGTAAAAAACAATATCAAGCTATTCACCTTCTCCTCTGTGGCAGGAAGTAATTTTAAATACAGACAGTTTGACAAATTTTTTAATGTTATTGCATCAGTGGAAAATTTTTCTCCTTAAAATCCAGTTATAAAATATGACAATGTATGTTTTTATTCTTCCTTCTTGTCTCAGGATTTTATGACACAGGTACTAGGCTTTAAGGGGTACTTTGATCTTTAAGGGGTACTGAAAAAGATAGCACAAAAGTTTTTTACAGCTGACACCATCTCTCAATTGGATTTTAAATAGATTAAAGATAAAGATAAAAAGATTAAAAAAAATCAAATGCAGCGTGCCACCAGAAAGTCCATGTCAATAACAATTCAGGATTTCACAAAAGGATTCTAACTGATTATATGTAATAACCCAAATAAACTGTAACTTCGTAGCAGTGGGGATTGTACTCATGCATAAAACCTCAAGAATTTGGGACTATCTATGAATCTCTGCATCACCACCACACAGGCATCTGCCAGAAGCAGAGACCAAACAGTGACGAGACTAAAAAAACTCCCTAAATCCATGACCCACATGCTATATGACTGCACTATTGAAATATGCCTACATGACACCACAAACCGTGTGCTACATGTCCTAATGAGAATACTTATCACAGCACCAGCCAGGGCAAAATCACAAGAGCTTCCATGTGATGAAGATACTCATCTCGTTAAACATTAAAATGAATATGAATCTCCCAGGTACAACTATTTCAGTTAATTCCACTATCCCAACAGAAAACAGAGTAAAAGCTACCATTAAATAAATTTCTTCCTTCAGATCATTATAAATAAATTATAAGGAGCCCACTGACGCCATGCAGCTGCTGTTCCTGCTGTACCAAAATTGTCATACACGAGATTAAGCAGGCATTCAGTTAGATAAAAAGACCCCCATCTCTATGACAGTGACGGAGTATCTTGCAGCCATTCATTCACATAATTTCTGCCCATGATGCCCACCTCAAACATATCACATCCCAACACTCTGTACGAAGTACTAGCTTGTTTTCAGACTTTCCAGCTTTCCATCAGTACTTCTAATTCAGCTACTCTGAAATGTACACACAGCAGACTCCACAGCTGTATGAGACTGATGTTCTTTCTGCAAAACGATAAGCCATAGAGGCACAGTAAAGCCCTATTACTCTATGCTACCTTCTACCATCTTTAGCAGCTGACAGTCTGTGGAGAATTAGCTTTTGGACACCACAAGCAGAAAAATGTGCAGGAAGATTAGTACAGACTGCATGAAACTATGCAGAGTGACAACCAGAGGGCAAGAAAGCCTCCAAAGTAGTTTCCAGAAGTAATGCTCCAAGATGCCACCTTGCTCCATTAGCCTAACAAGTTCCCAGGTATTTACAAATATTCCATTAACCTGAGCACAAAATGCTGCAAAGGACTTCTCAACGAAGTCAGAACAATGCAAGACACTGTGCAGAGTTTCATCATATGCACTACGTCTAAGGGATTTCTGAACACAGATACCTCTACCCCACCCAGAGCAAGAGAGATTGGCACGATGAAAAAGTGTGCATAAATGCAAGAGCTGCACCCATCAGCTAATGCCCTATCCAAATTGTTATCATCCAATACATCCACCTATCAGATCACAACCTGAAATTTGCAAATGGCTTCAGGTCTTTCTGAGACTTCTTCACCACTGCCCTCTTCTACTTGCAGAACCCCACTAAAATGAATTCTTCCTAACACACATGCAGCCACTCACTACACTGTTCAGTGTCCATTAGGAAGGTGATCAGATACAACACTGAGAAGAATGACCTCCAACTCATCTAGAATAAAATACATAGGATATAAACTCCATGCTACCATATTATTACTTCCAGAAGCAGCAGAATAATTCCTGCAACTGCATGCGTTCTTCTGAAACAGTACATACTACAAAGTCTCAGAGGCAAGACAGAAAAAACATTCATTTGAAGCTTGTTATGTTGCACTGCTGCACAGCAAACACAATCTTTGTTCCAGATTGCTCTGTTCTGCTGTTCTTCAACACCAAGATTTAGATGTTACTGTTATGTCCTGTGATTACAATAGAGTTTTGGAAAAGTCACTTATATGTTACCTTGCACTGGAATAATAAGGGTTTCCTTCCTCCTCAAATCTCCTAATAATTGGCTCCTTCAAAGCTGCTTCATCTGATTCAGACAACTAAAAAAAACAGGCAAATAAACAAACACAGGTAAGATACTCTGTAATATTTTCTTCTGCAATGACAGCAGAGCTTTATATGCAGGACCAAACTTAAAGAAACTGCTTAAATGATGACCCCAAAGTTTTCCCCCCTTTTCACATACAATTATCCATTTACCATATTTAACAAAGAAATTAGAATACTGCTTTTCAAAACAGGCAGGTGAGAAAAAGAAAGTAAAACTATATGTAACTGAGTATATAAATAATTGGGGATTGAAATCTGAAAAAAATCACTGAAGCTACTGTACTGAATAAACCCTATTCTGAGTTGCCTTTGGCAAGATTTTTTAATAAAACAGTTCTGTACTATTCTAACACTGGGTTTCTCTATGATCCAGATGGTCACCACTGTAAATCAGAAAAATTTTCAAGTTTCTAACACATTTTACTGACATTAACTACAATCATTTTTCTCAAACTTCTTTCTGGGTATCATCCTGTCCATCTTAGGGATTTGGGAAATTAAGAAAGAGTCAGAGACGAGAGTGAGTATAGCCCAAGTAAAGTGCAGAAAAAGACTGTTGAGATAACATGTACATACTGCTTCATTACTCTGAAGAACTACTTGTAATAAATACAAGCAATTCTGAGACCTAACAACAAAATCACTTATGAAATCAAGGCACCATTATAAACATAAACTATGTAATTTAAAAAACATAGCAGAAAAGTGTATAGAGAAACTATAAAAGATTATTAAAGAAAATACCACTAGTTTTTAATTACAATGTTGAAATTAATCAGAACCTTTTCCAAACTTCTACAGACTTCTGCTTTTATAAGTTTCATAATTCTTAGTCACTGAATAATTTGAAGATCAGCTTTCCATAAAACTGCCTACTTCAAAAATAATTGGAAAGATACTTTATTTTCATATTCCTCCTCATACTCTCAAACCAGGGAGGATCCCTGGCTGCTCATCTTGGGCAGAACTAACAATCTGCTGCACAAAATACAAAAAGATATGAGAAAAACTCTTTTTTTAGGCAAAGGCAAGAAATGTCATGAATGATCTTCGCATTCAGACGATGTAAACAGTAAATTTTCACAAACACTTTTGTTTGTCAATGCACTAGGTGGCATTGGAAGAACAGTAGTTCATTGGTGTCTCTGTAAAACCCTTTCCCAGCTCATAAAGGGAGCAAATGAAGTGAAAGAGTAAACGATAATGATGTTACTGTGAATGAAAGGAGAAAAACGTACCTGTTTTCCCTCCCTTGCTTTTTGGTCCCTAGCTATTGTAGCTAGAACAGTTGCAGCTTGTTCCCCTCCCATCACTGATATGCGAGCATTTGGCCACACATAGAGAAATCTTGGACTGGAAAAATATATATTAAATATTACAAGAAGACATTGCCTTATTTCCTAGTAAAGAACTGATTCTCAGCTACGAATTCGTTTCTACACATGACAATCTTACAGTGTATTGGTTTTCGAAGAATGCAAATTAACGCACTCCAATGTTTGCAGCGTTATGTTTGAAAATACGAGAATTCTGCTCAAACTCAAGCATCTGAAAAATTTATTTATTTCTGGCGTCTTTTCATCCCTCATCTCTCACCCTCCCACCCCCTGGAATTTTCCTCTTCAACAGTATTAGAAACCTTGAAAAATGAAAAAAATATTTCTGTGACTCATGTCCAAAGTGTCAAAGAAATAAATCCTTAGAGGTTCTACAAACATTACTCATAAAACCAGGCTCATTAAAGTGAATAAGGATTTTTTTACATGAGCTGGTACTTTTCACATGAATGCAAAAGAAAGGACCAGCCCACACTGCCTAATGATTATTTAGGACTGTAGAATTTTTCCTCCAACACTTAAAATGGGAGAAAAGCATGCCGGCACATTTACATGCCAGAAGATCTCCTCCATCACCTAATTCACATTAATCAAGAGCCCATCAATCTCTACAGATTTGTCAAGTTGTTACTTACTTATGACTGTACACACTGAACACTGTTTTGTTTTCCAAACAGCACAGCTACTGCCAGTGTTTAGATAATCTTGAAGTACCACTCTGAAAAACCATGTTCTCTTAACTTAGTCTTATCTTGTGTCATAATTCGAAGTAACACTCACCTATATGCTCTTCCACACATCCCATAGTTTCCAGCTCCATAAGAACCACCGATAATCACTGTTATTTTAGGTACACTGGCACAAGCTACAGCAGTTACCATCTTGGCACCATCTTTTGCTATCCCTCCAGCTTCATATTCTCTACCAACCATGAAACCTAAAGAATTACAACAAGAAAAAACAGGCTCACTAACTTTATGTTATTATAGGATGACTGTCCTGGGTTTACCGCGACAGATGACATACAGCATAGTATGTGCCTTACAGCACACGCAGAAAAAAATTAAGAATAAATCATAAGGCAAGGCCTTTACCAACTGCTAAGAGGATGATTTCAGAACATACTGGAGATGTAGGTACAACAAATCACACAAGATGCTGTCTGAAAGTCACAGCCTCAAGAATTAACAACAAAGCCTACAGCATAGTGAAAATTCACAAAGATTGAACTTAATCACCTGTGATATTCTGCAAAAACACAATGGGAATATTTCTTTGGCAACACAACTGGATAAAATGTGTACCCTGTGGAGAGGGAAGAAAAAAGGCATTAGAAATTGGATTGGTGAAGCTATCACCACCGGCACTCTGAAGTCTGTGACAGGGCTCCTTCCAATGAAGTCCACGGAAGTATGTGCAGTATGAAGTGCTGTACTACTTCTACTTCATCCAAAGTCAACTGCAAAACATGCATTCCCTTGCCAAAAATCTGAGGGTGAGTCTGAGGGTAAAGCAGAAGTAACGTCCTTAAAAAGTATTACTGAAAAGCTCAACTGTTTTACCTCAGCCAATATGTAATTAAAACCACAGACAGCTTCACACACAGTGCGGCATCAGACAGAGTTTTGTAAGACAGTGACATGGAAATTAAGACAGCCAGTCAGAAAGAAATAACTCCCTGTCTCCTGTAAAAAAGAAAATCATCCTCTGAAATTGGGAAAAGCCCACATACACTATTTGCTCACAGCCCTGATAACTGCTGTAAGAGTCCTTTTTCTCAGGGCAGATGCCCTCTCCCCATTTCCTAGGAAAAGACCATTTTCCCAGCAAAGATGCAAACAGTAGATTCTATGGTTCTGTTTCAATGAAAAGTAATCTAAATCTATAAAGATCCTCTGGTTACTTACACATTGCTGGTAAAAAAAGAAAAAACTTGCATAGCATGGCAACTGAAAAAACCTCTAACCTCTTCGCAATACAAAACCAGCAAAATTTACAAAAAGAAACAAAAATGAGAGAAACATCATTCAGCATAGTCTTTAGCTATCGAAAAGCATAGTGGTGATCATGGGAAAAAGATGTGTTTCAACTCATTACAAAAATGGAAAAGAAAATAAAGGAATATTGTTAGATTATGATGCTTACAGAAGTGAAACAAGTGAACCTTGACCACATTCTCCTTTAGTACTGATATGCCAGTGAAAGTCAACAGAGGAAGATTTCTTTTAATTTTTTCATTGCTAGGAAAAACACTGCAGCACAAAATTATCACAAAAATACTGAAAGAGTTATTTTTAACTTGGAAGCAACTGTGTTAGAGCAAATGTAAGCTGAAAACAATTTCACTGCAGTGCTTCAGGTTGCAAGTATTCCTTCGGTACACAAAACTCAATTTCATGTATTATTTTATTACAGCAATAAATCAAATAAAATTACTTCCTTTCTTCAAATCTCTCATCAAGGCTCCCTTTTTCCTAGATTTTCAACACTGATTCACTCACCATTACTCCGAGGAGCCAGCGAGAACAAAACTGCCACATATAATTGCCATTACAAAAAATTCAACTGATAATAGTTTCTGGAAAAAATAAAACACTAAACCAAACAGCACAGAACAAGGTAACCACTTTGCCATACCCAGAAACTCTTTTACCACCACCAACACCAAGCCCAATCTGTAATGCAATCACAATATTCCACCAAAGATGCCCTTTAATTCACAAAACAGGTATTTTAGTTCACAGATTTTGTAAGACTGCAGATTTTTTATTCATTACTCTAAGCGAGGAGCTACCACAGCAAAGTATGAAAATTAATTGTCTGGTAAACCAAAAAACTGAGTACTGGAACCCAGGTTTGAAATTTTCCAGTCATTACAAAAACAACGACATAATTTATTGTACTTCACAGTTTAGAGGTTAGGAATTATAACCTGTGGTTATTTTATGCAATCAGTATGGACTTTGCTTGTAATTGCTGTAAGTTTCAGAATATACTATTTCAACTGCGCTTTACTCACAAATTCAAATGGAGTTTTTCTAACTGTATTTTCCTATTGACCTATCTACTTCATCTAAGAAAAATCCAAAGATGACTGTTTCTAAAACATGGTCAATGATTGTTACAGCTTATTAAGCTATTTCATGTTTACATGAAAAATATGAAGGCCAGTCCACTTTCGTTGTTTTAAAAATGTTCCTCATTTAAAGAGCAAGCTGTCCACCAGAAGTTTGGTTTCTCAACAGCAAAGAAGCTTATACTGTACTTATTTACCTTTTTTGCTGACTCTGAGAAAAGAACTCCATTGTTTCCAATAATTCCTACTGGATAACCAAATATTCTTGCAAATCCTGATGGAGAAAGATTAATTTGTAAATTTTCACATATATTTATTTTACCATAGCATACAAATGTAATACTTTCTCTTCGTAATAGAAACTTTTTTTTAAGAAAAACATTGTTGAAAATATGAATGAGTGAGCCAAACATAATGAATCCAACTATGAAACCAATGGGAACATATACAGAATAATTATAATATATTTCTAAATACCTGTAACTAAAGTATCCCCATACAAGGCTTTGAATTCATCAAATTTACTTCCGTCAACAATTCTAGCAATGACCTTAAGAAAAAATAGAAAAATAAAATCAAATTCCTAATCCTTCATAGTTTTTAATTTGTTTACAAAGAAAGACCATGCTAACATGTAACTTAAAATAAATGCTTTCCATTTAGAGAACATCAAGCAGCCCACCATATAAATAGCCCGGATGGCAGGCAAAGCCCATTGACTTTTACAGTGTCATTTATCTACATGCTTATAAAAAATGGAATGTCAAGATTAAGAATATTCTAACTGAGCAGTTTAAACTATACAGGAACAAAGTTCTCCTGATTAGTTAAATTTCAAAGAAAAACTGCTACCTCTGGATATATTAAACATTATTCAATGACTCTCATTTATGAAGAGAAAAACATACACAACCACAAGTCACTTTCATAGAGGTAAGTTTATTCTCAGCTTTAAGTTTGCGAAATACAAAAATAATGAAGATCTCTTCTGAGGTTTCTCTGAGATGCAAAGGAAACAATTTATACAAATATAGATCCAGTGCTAGCAAGACATTTGTCAGAAGATATTTACTGAAACTTTAAAAGAACGTAAATCCAAGCTGTTACAGCTTTCAAGAGTGTGAGGCTCAATGACAGTGTTCATCATTTCTACCCTTAATGCAAAGCAAATCCTAGTGATTTCAGACACAGTATTTTAAGACAGGCACATATCAAGGCTCTTCCTAAAATAAGTACTTGGTTGGTAGTGAAAAAGGCTCTGAATATAGGATCTACGTAAAATATGAAAAAGGATGTGGTCTCAGATGAAGTTAATGCAGCAAGTAATTACACTAGACCTACAATAGAGTACAACAGTCTCCATGTGTGGTTGGGAAAGCACTGAATTGTTTGAGGTGCTTATATTCCATACATTTTTAAATATTTTTACTTTCTTTACTTATCTTTACTTCCACAGAAAAAGAAAACTATAACATCACATGGCAAGTCTATAGATTGGCTTTGCCAACACAAAGTTTCTTATTTTCTGGCAGCTTTTTCAGAATGTTATCAACCTCTCATCCTTGCTCATCCTTCTTAAAAGTATAACCAAAAAGCATTATAATTTCAACTTGTCATTGCCATTGCAATGGATCTGCTGGACAAAAATAATAAAAAAAATACCTTAAAAGATTTTATTAAATTCAAGTGGTCATTATATACCCCTGATCAGATTTCTGCAGACAAATTATGATGATAAAAAGAGTGATATCCTACAAGAAAACTGAGTGCATGCATGTATGGATGTGGATATTTCATTTATATTCGTACCTCTTTGACATCAAAGTTTCTTTTTAGCTGGTCACCAACTATCCCATATATTTCAT
>NW_010418034.1:21379-23810 GCF_000710305.1 Buceros rhinoceros silvestris | reverse complement strand
CAGGAAACAAAGGCTCTTCTGATGGTTCTATAGTCACCTGTAACAATTATATAAAAGCATTTAAAAAATAAAGGAATTATCAGTCCACATTATGACTTAAAAAACCCAGACAACAATTAATTTGCCAACTGCGTTGAGGACAGTCTTTTCTTCACCAACGACATCAGAATGCCTGTACTGGCTGGTCCTCATTTTGCACGAAGATTGATAACACTTTCTGACTTACTGTTATCTTTCTCTCTACTCCTGCACATACCTCCATACATGCTCCGCTTCTTCCATGTTATGAAAAATTAAGCACATTCTCTCATTTGCTTACTTTCACCCTGTGCCCTACCAGGCAGGGAGTATTCTGAAAAACTGATGAAGACACTTGCCATGCAACTGAACAGAAAATCTTGTCTTCCTTCAGCTGCTGAGCTTTAATCTTCAATTCACGCTCTCACATGCCCTGCCAAAATAAGTTAAGGCAATTCCTTCCCCATATGCCACCCATCCTGTTTTCTACACAGAATTTTTAAATCAATACAATATAATGACATGATTTAGGCCTATCACCTCATCAAAATCACAAAAAAGTGTATTAAAAAAGATGCTTTAGCAGGTATCTAATTTTAAGTTCATGAGAATGATTATGTGGGCTTAAAATTAAATTAAGCACCTGGCAAGAATGGGTTAATCTTAAAGCGTAATTCTGCGTTTCTGAAGCACTGTTCTAGTTGCTTCATTCTTGCATGTAATCCCAGCGATAATGCAGCAGGAACGTTAACTGCGGAACTGAAACATTAGAGAAATCTTTAAGGACGAAAACTGTAACTTTCATTTTCCAAGTGTCTGAAGTTAGGCTCAAAAAATGTGTTGCATGAATCAGGCGAAGAAAGCATTCCTCATTTATACAATGCAGTGTTCTCAGGTTCTACACACTTACATCTACTTTCTTCTGACGATTTAAACTTCTTATAACTTTCCTCACTAGGTGAAGCGCGTGGTTGTCATCCAAAGCATAATGATCTGTTACACCAGATTTTCTGTATGTAAATAATAATAGCAATATGAAGACTTAAAAAAAAATTTGACAATGAAAATTTGAGTTTTTAAAAATTTTCAAGACTTCAAAAATTTAATATTTATCTTTAAAATGTGGCTCTCCATGTTCTGTTACAAAATTACTTTTAAAACAAAACCCATTCCTGAAATTTTCTTTGAAACAGCACATTCAAGTTATCAGACATGACATAAAATAGCAACTCTAGGAAATAAAAAATCTAAATAACTATACAAAAGATGACAAATATTGTTCAAATGGAAATTAAAATTCATCTGAAATTATAAAGAGAACATGTTTATAGAAATGTTATGAACTGCTCTTAAAACAGCTCTTTATTCACTTCAGTAAATTGAAGTCAAAATTAAGCATTTTTTTCAACAGTAACATTTATTGTAGAGTAATACCTAAATTTTTTTGCTATTCAGTTTATAACTATAAAGGGTGTAGAATTCTTTGTTTTGATAGCAAGATAACAAGTACTGTCTTACAAAAAACTTAGTCTTCTTGTTTGTATTAAGTTCTAACACAGTAAGAAACCACCATCTGCAAAGTATCTTATCTTTCTCAATGTGTATTATTCTATTAGCATTCAGCATCAAGCAGTATAGAAAGTCCTCCATATAAACGTGATGCTGCAGTTCATCAGACATGCAATTATTTTAAAGTAGTACATGAAGGAAACAAGATCCTAACTACAGTAATGTAAGGTAACCATACTACTCCAACAATATAATCTTTCATCAGCACCACCTAAGCATATGAAAAAATCTTCATTTTCAAAATCTAAATACAGTTTAAAAAATATCTAAAGATAAATTAAAAATAAAATACACCCTAATAAAGTCTAAAGGATATAAAAAAATTAACCGAGAATAAGATTTCTTTAAACCTGCAGTGAAGATCTGCCCCTCCAAGATCCTCTGCTGATACCTCTTCACCTGTTGCTGCTTTAACCTATGACAAGAAAAGGAATATGAACTTTGACACTATGCTTGCATTAATATTTATGCTGGCTTAGTTATAGTAACAAAAGAGAGCTTTGTAAAATGCTTCTTCATTAATAACATTTCCTCAGTTCTCTCTCTCAGACCATTTAAAACGCGACAACACAGAATTTTGTCAAAATTACTTGGTTTCCCTGACTTTGTATCCTTATTCTGGAATTAGCACTTAGTTTCTATTGAGACAGGTTCTCCACTTACTGTTACAGGTATTGTTGTAACCATGACTAGTGTCAGTATTCTTACACGCCCTGTAGATTCATAAGCATGCATTTTGACAGAAATTTTTTTAGCACCTAACAATTTTAAACATCCTTCTTTCCTGCATTGTCTCAAACAAACAATATCTGAGTTGAAACTTCGCGTTGACTTTTCTTTCCCT
>NW_010418034.1:384-21295 GCF_000710305.1 Buceros rhinoceros silvestris | reverse complement strand
CTTACCCTAAACAAACTCTTCTGCGAATTTTAACTTACTTAAACATTAAACATAAAACTATCGTAAGCAGTTTTATTTTCTACATCTTCCATTAAACACACAATAATTTTGTAAGAACAATTTTCTTTAAAAATCGTATTAATGGCCTAAAACTGTTTGGATCAAGTATGATGTCTCCATAAAATTACCTGCAATGCACAATCTAAGTCTAGATCTGTTGAATCTTAGATCTGACAGGATAATTCTAGAGCGAAGTCCTTAAAGCAGTGTCATTTACTGCATGGAAAAACCCCCTTCCTTGACACATTTCAACTCTACTGTAACTGCTTTGAAAAGGATTCCTTGCAAGCTGGTGAAACCATTACTCATCTCACATGGTGAGTACAGAGGTAGCGTTAAGAGATAAGGGAAGAGAAAACTCTCACCACTTCCAAAACAGATTTCAGTTTCCAAGATTCACATCTAAGACCGAAGCACACTAAATATATAAATAAATATATATACACACACACAAATACTTACAGACTGTCAGGTTTGTAAAATTAAGTAATTCAGTATAGACATTTCTTCACTAGTAGGATTTTTACTTTTACATTTGAATGGCTACCTATGTATGAAGCTGTGGCATTCTCATACTAATTAATGAAAAGTTTCTGTTAGAGACATAACTTGAGTCTTCACTGAAGAAGAAACAGAAGAACATTCTTCTAAGAGAAATTAGAGAAAATTTATTTACTGAAAGGGTTGTCAAGCCCTGAAACAGGCTGCCCAAGGAAGTGGTCGAGTTACCATCCCTGGAGGCACGCAGATGTGGTGCTGAGGGACATGGTTTAATGGTGGACTTGGCAGGGTTAGGTTTACAGCTGAGCTTAGCTGATCCTAAGGGTCTATGACAAGATTTGACAAACTCCTCCTTTTTCACCAGACTTCCCTTCACTGCTGAGCACAGGAAGTAGTTAACTCTCTCCGAGAAAGGAAGAATCACAGGTTTCTGGAACAGGATGCAGAAGCCTACAGGTTAATGCATCATCTTGAGCTACTAAGCAGTATTGCCAAGGGTTAGGATACAGATTCCTCAGCTTGGGGGAGTGCAGAAGAATGGCCCTAGCTGTTATGGCTACTGTGACACTTCTCCTGTTACTGCTGAGATCCATCTGCTCATGAAGTCACCACTCCTCACCTTTCTAAAAAGAAAGCCAAAGAAACTTGCACTTTAGATTTTAGACTGTACCTGAAATTCACTTTTTTTTTAGCATACACATCCCAAGAGTAATTAGAAGTAACACCAGAGATGCTCTTCAGCTTCTTTAGGATGTTTTGTTTTAGGCAATTGAGCGATAAAAGCCAATCCAATTTTCTTCATATAGGAAAGGCATTTTGGGGAACACAGCATACACAATAATGGCTACAATATCTGCTACTACATGGAACGGAAGCTTCTACAGGAGTCGGAAGTAATTTTGATTCTTAGAGAAAGGCAAGTGAAATATTTTCAGTGAGAATACGAAAAGTTCTACCGAACAGAAAAGCTGACACGTAGGGATATTAAAGTTTGATCTATACACACAAAGATAGGGATCATTACATCTCTGCGTTGCTAAATAACAAATTAAATGGGAGGATAGTTGTGAAAACTTCCTGTGGGAGCAGTGAAGAGTTTTTGTTCTTTCTAACTTCACCACATCCTTGCAATCACCGAGTTGCCTACCAAAGTCTTCCCTTTGAGACGTGACTCAGGCCACCCTTTTTCAGCTGCCTATCCTGGCAAAAGTGCTACGTGCTCACGTGCTACGCATATATGACCTAAATTCCCTTGCAGTGTGTAACAATTACCATCCTCTTAGAACAAGAGACCCCAATTCCCTTTATTTCAGCTTCCTAGCCAGCTTTCTGGGTAGTACTGAGTATTAGCTGTCTTATTTTGAACCTGCTGACTGCTGGAGCTTGGAAAGAAAGAAACTGGCTTTAAGTACACTCTCCAGGACACATTACTCACTGCAGCCAAGGCATCTCCCAGAGTCTGATGAGCCTTTCCAGGTCTAACATCGCTCCAAGCAGAATCACTCCATGTGCACAGTACTCCCCAGCACTCTTGCCAATGGAAATACCATGTCTGAAGAGCTGAGTTTGCTCAGTCTTTCAGATTTACCAGCTGAGTTTCTGCAGAAAAATTACTCTGAAGTAAGCCCCAAAGGCAGTACTGCCACTTTATATGCCACTGGCTCTAAACTAATGAAATATGATGGACCTAGAAAGAGTTTTTGTACTTAGACAGCTTAGACAGCTCCAGACAGCTCCAGACAGCTCCAGCTCCTGGACCAAGGCAGTTATTTGTAACACAATAACCAAGTTAGTAACAGTCTGATGTAGAAGTTTGTTTCTTTCATCATATTAATTTCCTTATCTCAATACAAAGATGTATGAATCACGCAGTGTTACTCATTCAACTGTTATTCTCAGCTAATATCTTCATTCATATTTATGCCACTTTTCACCAAAAAACTCCTTATATCTAAATTACAGTAAGAAATTTACAGAAAATTGCTTAACTTTGAGGAAGGATTTGTCTTTGTGTACCCATAAATAAGCTGAAAGAGACTAATACAAGACAAAAAGGAACAGAGACCTAGGTAAGACATTTCAAACAACTACCACCAAAGAAATTCCAACAGACGAAGAAATTCTAGAATTCTAAAATCTAACGAGCAGTAAATAAATTAGCATTAAATGACATAATTGCACTAATTACTTCATCTGTTTTTGCTGATAACTTTTTTCATCTTGTCAACTTGGAAAGCCTCCACCAAAATAATAAACCACTTCAAGCCAAATGCGGTTTTTTAGTACAGCAGACAACAAAGCTATCCTTCTACTTATATATGTGTGTGTCCCTGCTGCTTTTGATATGCCAGTTACATTCTGAATTTATTTAGGATGTTCTGGAACAGTAATTAGCACTTACCAGTCACAGAAAAGTATGTCTGCATAAATGGTAAGTTTTTTTTTAAGCTGCATAAAAATTTAATATTCATCTATACACTGAATTTTGGAAGCAAAACAGGGTAGAAAATGCAAAGTCCACTTTTAGGACAAGATGACAGGGTGGAGAAAAAAAACACCCTAAAGAAGAAGAATGAAATACAAATATATGCAGTGGACATGAGGGCAGTGCTATACACGTGAACACTAAACACAGGCAAATTCTTCATGCTTTTAAGGAAATTAACACAATGGTACTTTAGAAACTGGTCAATAAACAAATATGTCAGTGGTCGTTCTTCCCACAGTTTATAAGACCTGCTACATTTTCCCAGTGTCTGAAGCTGTGGAAAGAAGTGACTTCCAGCAGGGTCCCCCCTCCCTAGTTACTTTTAGTGGAGCAGTACCTTCATTAGCGATGCTGTTACAAACTGATTTCTTCAACTAGGCCTGCTCAGATTGGAAGGACTTTTTAAGAGACATTTGATTTGCACTTGGCTTTGTCACAAGAATCACACCTAAAAGTTCCCAAAAGATTATAACCAAAACAGAGACAACATGCTGCCTCAGACCAGTTTGTTCAAGAGAAAAATATTAGACTATTTCAATAAAGCAAGCTTATCCAGTCAGACTTCACTGAGACTGGAATAGTTCTGCTGGGTGCTGTCCCACGTGCAAGCTCCGGCAACATTTACTACCAGAAATTCCTGTACTCTGTTAATTCCATTTACATCTGTAAATTCCATTTACTTCTGTTAAATGAAATAATCTTTTTAAGAAAAGGTTATTGTTTGTATCAGAATAAAACTAAGCCTACACTAGCACATACACTGGTACTACTGTTTTAAAAAAATAAACCCCACTCAAGCATTCCCTTTCCTGTTGGAACCAAGCTACTATAATTGTAAAGCTGTCTTATGCTACAGTATTTTCAACAGTCACAAACTCCACTATGAGTTCCACAATAAAGGAACTTTTAAGTCACAGCAGTTCTTCAGGTGAGTTTCCTTAGCAACCGTTTCCTTACTAAGAAAGTAAGGAAATGATGACAAACTCCTTCATAAGTGCATCTCCTCTGTCTGTAAACTGACAGAAAATATAGCAGATTAGTCCTGCTTCCGAAGTTCTCTGATGTTGACTCTTAAGACACATTACGCATGCTTGTCATTTTTTTGAAATCAAGCCTAGACACTACAAAATGTACAAAGCATTTTTATAATTTAAAATGTGCATGGTAATCTAAAAGCAGTACTATAAAAACACCTTAACAAAGTCTGATTTACATATAAACCTCTAACAGACAGAAAAGATTTAATTTAGGATACAAACATTCAGATAAACTTCAAAAACACAAACTTCTCTCCAGAGATTCTGGAAATAACACATCAAGAAAGGTTGCAATAGTTTAAGCTGTACAGTTGTCAGTAGCACTAATTTGGGGGGGTATGTTACCAGAAACTTCTGTATCCTTACCAGTGGCGGCCCTCCCAAGAATATTGTTCCCTGTTTGCCAACAATAATACTTTCATCAGCCATGGCAGGTACGTATGCTCCTCCTGCTGTACAGGATCCCATTACTACTGCTATCTATTGGGAAAACAGAAAACACAAATTAATGAAATTACCCAACCCTTAAAAACTGCAAATGCATATGCTACCAATTTATATTCTATTGATATTAATATCGGTTCTGGGATAGCTCTGCAATATTATTTTTGCCTGACAGAGCAATCCTTTTACTATGTGTAAGCTTTTCTTGAAAAAAAAAAAAAAGAAATACGGAATCTCTCTAGTTTTCAAGTCTCTTGAACTTCAGGCCAATCTGCACAAAAATTCATACAAGAAGTACCATGAACTATGTATGTGGAATGTTAGACAAAGAAATTTGCTCTTACTGATGAGAGGTAAATGGTTAAAACCTAGAGGTTGCTCCTGGTATTGTCAGAACATCAGGTGTTGCTTATCGGCAGAATTTCACCAATGTTAACATACTTGGAAGAAAATTTCTCTCATCTACTACCGTGTAACTACTGTTCTTCAATGGATCAACTATTTAACTCTGCCCCTGCCTCTTCAAGGCATACTGAATATTTCATCATTCATGCTAAAGCCTATAATTTGTTTCATCCTTTTGCCTAATTTTGAGATTAATATGTATCCAAGGAACAATTTCTACCAGGAATATTTTGGTGACACTTTTACAAAACTGACTTGACCTCACACATGATGAATACTGTAGCAGCATATGATCATGGAAGTTTCTCACTTATCACTAAGTTTCTTAACTTCTTCAGGGCAGCTCCTCCAAAGACCCCTGCAAAGCTTGTGAAGCAGAAGATACAGAATACTCATACGGAAAAGTCAGATGATAAGAAAGTAATTGCCTAATTGAACACTTCCTTTCACAACCACAACATAACAACAACAACAAAACCCAACCAAACAAAACTCAACCACAAAATAATGTTATTTTGTGATGACTTTGGAAATATTTCTAAACCAACACCAAGTAGTGTTCCGTGTTAAATGCTAATTTAATGCTTGCTTTTAAAGGAAAACAGCAGACAGAAATAAAATTTCCAAATCACTTTACCTGTAGCTAAAGCAGGAGTAGATGAGCTATGCAGGTGAACATATCAAATCAAATAGCTTTCTTAGCAAACAGTTTTCAGTATCTTAAACTATATTGAGTCACATGATTAATCTGCAGAATTTCTGTTGTGCATTTAATAAATACCTCCTTGTAACTACAAAGAGAGCACAAGCCTCTAGAAACAGAAGAAACTTGGGGAAAAAATTAATTTGATTTTTTTCTCAAGGATTTGTGTTTTTTTCCTACTCTCAATTTTACCATGCTCATGCTGAAAAATAGCCTGCATTTAAACTTTAACTCAGGTGTTACTCTTCCCAGTACATAAATTGGAATATGTACATATGTGGTAGGTTAGCAAAGATCTCCTTTGAACTAACCAATAGTATTCGTATTCCCTGCCATGTGACATTAGCAGCATCCTCATTGGTTAAAAGTTTTCACAGGTCTGTTCGATTTTCGCGCTGCTGTTCCTTTAAAAGCTGCACCACGCCCGTGCTAGAGTCAGTCTTTCCGCGCTCTCTGCCACCCCCCGGACCACCACTGCTTGTGCTGCACCAGCTGCCCTGGACCACTGCCGAGCTGCGCTTTCCCCGGAACCGTTGCAGCTTGTCGGGACCTGTTCCGTCCCTGCCAGCACGAGCTGCACCGGGAACCGCTGCTGAGCCGCCAAGAACGGAGCCCCGCTCGTCCCGGAGCCACGCTGCATGCTGCTCGTCCCGGGGCTGTGGAAAAGAAAAGCCATTGCGTGCCCGGACCACCACTGAGCCGCTCCGTTGCCGCAGAAACCGCCAAGCTGCGTGCCGGAGCTGAGCCTTTTGCTGGCTCGCTGCTTTCCGCTGCACCGCGGGGACCGAGCCCCTTTGCCACCCTGCCGTCGGTCGCTGCTTTTCCGCCGCACTCGAGAGCCAACTGAGCTGCTTTCGCAGTCCGGAGCTACTGTACCCAAAAAGCCGCCGCGCTGCCTTGGTGCGCTACACTGGAGCCCCGCTGCAAGTGCTGAGCCGAGTCTGGACTGCCCATGCACCCGAGAGCTGTTTGCTTTTGCTTTGCCTCAATCCGCGATAGAGACTGGTAGGACTTTGTGCCAATTCTACTTTATCTCATGCTGCCGGGTAATTCGTAATTGCGCGGGTTTGTGTTCCAGTCACGCAGCAGAACCACGTGGCCGCTGCTATCTCAGATCACTGCCGCAGGTCGAGTTTCGCTTTTGCTACCGACCGCGGGTTAACCCTCGCCTTCCCAAACCCCTCAGTATCTCACTGGTTTTCCTTTGTATTTAATATATCCCTGTTTGTGGTGTTATTAAAGTTTGTTTCAGTTTCCCGAAACATTTAGAGGTCTCACTAATTCTCTTCTCTCTTCCCTATCTCTGGTGGGATAGGGAAGGGTATTATTGTCATCGGACCTGGCTCACCTCAGCCAACCGTTGACAATATATCAGAAAAAAACAAAATCTCTTGTCAGGTAGCACAATCTCCAATTCCCAACTAATGTACTACTTCCTAACTTTATTCTTTGAGATACTCCACAGGAAATTAATTAAAAGCGCAATAAAAAAAAAAAATCAACAATTCTAAATGCACATACAGGATTTCATACCAATTGATTGGCTCCCCATTGTAACCAAGCAACATGTAAGCGTAGAGAGCTTACGAAGCAGCTAACGAGAAGTTAATCACAGCTTTCTAATTCACAGCTATACAGACATCAATGCAATTTAAAGCTGCAGTAGGAGTGTAAATTAGGTAAAATTGGAGGGAGAAATTAAAAGCACCACAGTCAACTGAAAAAAGGCAAAAACCCGAAACACTTTAAGGACAAATCTGAGAAGGGCTGATGGAAGAGATGAAATAAGACCTTCAGGCAGGCCACAACAACTACAGGTAGAAAACCAACTTTCATGACAGTACTCAGATTAAACAGCAAGTTAGCTAAACACTTACTCTGCTTGAGGTTTCAACATCTATTTCTAGCCCCATTGTTATAAAATAATTTTTCTTCTTGGCTGAAATATCCTGAAAATTGCCTTCATGTTTCACCTAGCCAATACAAAATGGTAGGCATTGAACTGACAGCTGCACCTAGGAGCAGGCTCTTGAAATTAAGATGATTTGATGAAAACATCAGCTCACGAATTAGCAGTCAAATCAAAGATGTTAGGAACTACTGGCAAAGGAATAGAAAATATAATAGTGTATACCACTGTTCTATTAAATATATCCATCATGAGTAGATACATTGAGTAGAACAGTCTGGCTCCTTCATCTCAAAAAAATATAACAAGACCTGGGGAAAGATTTACAGGAGATAGAACTAGGGACACCGAAGGTTTGGAAGTATTCCTGAACAGTTAAGTAAGCTTGAGTTCCTTGGCCTGTGGAGCACAAGGCGGGCATATGAGAGAGCTAAAAAAACATATGAAGAGGCTGGCGGTTAACTGACTAGACAGCAACCCTGTAGGTACAACCTGCTCATCTGCTTTCCTGAAGCGTTCCGTTATTTGGTGGAGGTTATCTTCAAAAACCACAGACTCCTCTGCCCTTCCTGGCAGCCTCTCACAGGTCCCTGCTAACAATTTCCTTAACAAGCCCAACATTTCTTGCCAGGGTCTTTATTCTGCTACTTGCCTTCCTCACGTCTGGGACCTTACACTCTGCACTCCACTTTCACTGCAGCCAAGGCTGCCATCAGCAATCACATTCTCAGAGGGTTCTACATTCTTCATGAGTAACAGACCCAGAGGTGCGCTTCCAGCATGCCACCTGCATCAAAAAACTAACCCATACACACTCCTGAAACACCAATGACACAAAACCACTTCTAAATCCAGGTATTATAACTTAACAGGGATTCTAGGCATCATTAATATGTTAGAAAATATCTTGATTGTTAGGGCTGTTTCATCATACAGCACAGCAGTGTATAAAATGGATATATAAATACACACAACCCTCTGTTAGTGGAAAGTATGTCTCATTTATTAGCCATCATCAAAGGAGTCCTCACCTTTACAGCACTGATGCAGAACTGTTCCCAGAGATTTTGCAGTACTTCCTCACATGGTCATACACACCATGTTGTCAAGTCTTTTTTTCTCCCACTCCGAGACAGGAGCAGGTAGGTCATGTAATTAACACTAAGGCCAAGAAAGGAGACAGCATCTTCAAAACTATAATGACTTTTTGTGGACAGATACTGTGTTTACAGTGCCTCCAATCCCCAGACTTGGTCATCAGGTCAGCACAACACTGTGCTGTCAAAAATAAAGCATGGGTACAAGCCCTGAAATCAGGTAAAGGCAGCAAGCATAAAAACTAATTAGTGCATTTCATTCTTAGGTAAATTACCTGTGGAATTCCTTGTGAGGACATGACTGCTTGATTATAGAAAATACGGCCAAAATGATCTCGATCTGGAAATACTTCTGCTTGCCGAGGTAAATTTGCTCCTCCTGAATCAACTAGAATGAGTGAAAATATATTAACATGTCTTTGAGCAGTGTTATATACTTAAGATGTTGGTAAAATATATGTAAATTTAAAAATACAGCATTTACTGTCACTAACATGGTATGTATTAAAAATAGTAACAACCCCCCAACCACCAAAATAAAATCCATCCCAATCATTCTAATGGAAAATAAATTCAGAAGTGCTTAAGGGATGCAATCGTTCCTCCCTAGTACAAACTTCTAAACTCATCTTATTGCAAACATTTAAAATAAGAACACTTCCAATGCATAACTTTAACTAAATTATCCTATTGCAACTGACACCAGTTCTAGAAAAGGGTGAGACAAACCACCGAGTTCAAGCGGTACAGCATGCACACTTCCATATCTTGATTATAGAGACATACAGAAGATCTTATACCATCTTTAGGAACCTTCATTTATTATGTCCTTCATTTATTATGTATATATTATTATGTCCAGTTTATTATTGCCTCCTGATGTGCCCTCCAGCTTACAGGTCTCCAACTGCAGCTCTCTTTCCACTCGCGAATAATGAAAATACTTCATGTCGTAAGACTCCAAAGAAGAAGACTAGAAGGAAATGCATAGGGAGGCCAAGCATCCCTGAGAATTCTGGTTCCTGGTAATTAATTTTTACCTGCAAGCAACACTACATATGCACATTCTCATGTTGCATGATCGCAGCCAGTAATGCCCCACATTCAGCTGGATTGTGAAGCATGGTTTTGATTATTTTCACTTCATTGCTTTCCCAAACCAGCATCAACTCAGGAAACTACACACACACACACACAGGCCCACACCAGTGACTGACTCAGTCTTAAATAGAACCAAATGCCCACACCAGAATTAACACCTACTGCTGAGGGAAAAGGCAGCTCAGAGGCATGAAAACCACATGGTCAGCAAAGTGCTGACTGACTATGAAGCACTCCCTGTTAACTGCCCAGCTGAAATGAACCGAAACAAGCCCAACTACAGAAATTGCAAAGGTAAAATAACTCACCAGGTTCGAGTGATGAGCAGTATGTATACAGGTACTATACATCTTGAAGGTGGAAAAACATTTGTTTCAAAGGCACATCTATGTCACAATGTTTCTCATTCCATAAGATCTTAAACCAGCAGAACTGTACGAAACTGCTCACTGATAACTCACTGAGAAACCAAGTTGTCTGAACAGATAGCATTTGCTGATAATCATAGCTGTTTTTCAAACAGCAAAGCTATGTTTCTTCTGGTTCTTATGACTAAGAAAATTTAGCCCTCCTCTGCCCTACAAGACTCTTTCCGTCACAGTATGACAATGCCACAAAATCCCCACCCACAATGTCCCTGTACCCACCTCACCAGTGCTTTCAGGTTCACATTTCTTCTAATCTTGCCCTTAGTATTCTTTGCATGTTTGGCCTGTCAGCCAAGGGCAAAAAATTACAAAAGTTTAGACTGGCCAGGGCCTGTATTTATGTCAACTATTTCGCCAGTACAGGAATCTCAACTGGCAAACCAACTAATGCCTCTCAGGTGCTATGCAAGTTGCTAAGACAAGCAGAGCCGACAAGGGCTAAACCAATCTGTTTTTTAAATGGAGACAAAAGAGTCTCTGATGCAGACTTACACAAAATTCACAGGAATACACACTCTCTTAAACCACTCTGTCAAACTTGGCTGAAATGGGCTAACGGATTCAAAAGTCATTAGACTGGGCAGAAAGCTATTGTATTTCTACAAAACCATGCTAAGAGAATACTACCTGTAATATACTAAGGACACTTGGCACTCTGATCTTAATCTTCAATAAAAGTATACAAAAGTAAGATTTACATGAAGGTTTGGCTAAATACTGATTTAATAGACTAAACTCAAAATACAAAATAATATCCAATGAAATTTCTGCTTCAGTAAAACTATTATTGATGCTTTTAGCACTGATACTTTTTCTATTTCTTTGCTATGTTCTCTCACACAGCTGCACGCTCCATCAAAAAGCAAAACAACTTTTTTTTTTCCCCCAAACTGTAATTTGAATTAAGACTGGATGAGACTACAGGATGGATTACTAAAGCATGACAGAAGGGAAAGGAATAAGAAGTGACCCATTTGCATAGCTATATCCACATGCTATGATCCCAGCCCTACGGCAGTGCAGAAGACCGTGCTGTGAAGCTACGGGTAGCCTCCAGTTAAGACTTGCCATCATAGAGGTAACACAGTATTGGCGAAAATATATTTGAGTATGCGTGTCTAAAATACATCTCTGGTTAGTCAAAACCGGGGACACATCAATCTCTACGTTTATTTAAAGCAGTGTCTTATCTAGAGATCCTGAGTTGCCCTTAACAAAGGTCATTTGCCAGTTCTGCAATGAGACTTACCCAAATACAGGCATGGGAGATGGTTTTGCATTGCAATTTCTTGAGCACGTAAATGTTTCTTAACAGTGATGGGATAATAGGTACCACCTTTGACGGTTGCATCATTAGCAACAATCAAGCATTCCACCCTAAGTATAAAGGAAGTTTATGAGAGAAATATTTCAAATGAGTGTGTGTGGTGGTTAAGAACTGCAACACGCTCAGAAAGAGCCCTCTTCACCCGCACTCCCTCAAATGCACATTCTAACAGCAGTCTCAACACTAAGATATCCCGTTTCACAGCCCCATAACTCCCTGAAATAACACTGTAGAGCATCATATTAAATTTCAACAATAGTCGAGAAGGTACTTTTAGTGAACAAAACTGAAGCCAAGAATACCACCCTGTTTTCAGAAAACTGCCTTACTAGTGCACTAGTTAGTCTCCTTCCTTCATCAGACACCAGAAGCTCTATGTGTGTTCTGATATTATGAGAGATGCACTAAATGAAAAAAAAAATATAAAATCACTTTCTTGTAGCTAATACTGAACAAATTAAGATACTAACTTCGTTGATTTTTTGGGTGTCAGCAATGAAACTCTAAAAATGCTGACAGCTTAATAGCAGCAACTGAACAAAATTATACCTTTTTCCTTTTCATATTATCAATAATGTAGATCACTGGTATCTCTCACCCAGATACTCGTCCGATGCCTGTGATAATGCCTCCTGCTGGCACCTCTTCATTACCATACAACTGGTAACCTGCAAACTGGGAGAACTCCAAGAATGGAGACCTGAATAATGACAAATATAACACAATTTTAAAAGCGAATTTGCTACTTTTGCCATTGAATCTCACTGAAAAGGTTGTATTTTTTAAGATTTTTTTTTTATAAAAAGAGATGAGTATTTTAAAGTACACTTTTGTAAAATTTCAGTTGTGTTATCTGCCAGTGTTTATGGAAACTAAAAAAAAAACAAGTCTGTTTCAGTATCTGCAAAAGAGAACCTGGAATGGTTTTAAAAACCAGAAAGTACCTACCCGGGATCAATAAGCCTGTCAATTCTCTCTCTGGGTAACAGCTTTCCTCTTGATGTGTGAAGCTTACGAGCTTTTTCTCCACCTCCTGTGATACAACAGTAAATTGTTTGATTTACTATGGATACAGATAGATAAATCACCATTTATATGAAAACTTAGAATGGAAGCACTGATGAGTTCCCAGTTTTTGAAGTATGGACGTTAATAATGAATTTAATAAATGACGGTTTCCACTTCAAACAAATCTAAGGTATTGATAAAAACGCTTGCTTTTCAGAATCCACTCCATTTCCTGCCTCATTTTTTACAGTTAGTCTTGAGGTGAAGAAGTGGTCTGAAACTTCCCCCACCACTTGGCAATGAACAGAAGGGTTGAAAACACAAACATGTATACATGTATACACAGCAGTAAGACCTACAAAAAATACTATTCCACAAAACTGGTTCAAAACAGCTATGCTGAATCCAGTCTTGAAAGACCCAACACAATCTGGATTCATTTCCTTAGATCCCTTCAAAACAGTAAGATCCCAGACACACAGAATTTAATATCAAGTTTATCTTTGCCTCATTTCAACACTTTACTTTAGGTAATTCTAAATCTTTTGTTCTCTAGAGCTTTGTGTCATTCAATACTTAAGCTTTGTTGACACACCTCAGCCTCTTTATAGCAGCTTATACAAACACTGTCTCTCTATGCAGACAGACCACTAATCCACCTCATCACTCTAAAATTGTCTCTGCTGTCCAAAATAAAGGGGGTACAATTTTGCTAACATTTCTCCTGAGACTTCAAGATTTCTTTGTCAGCTAAGCATCACTGAAACAGAGCTTTTACACCTACCTTTCAAGCCCTTTCTCTCACCTCCTTCCTTGATCACTACGCACATCATTTCCTACCTGCTAGGCATGTCAGGAAGCCCACAATTTATTTCTGGTTCAGCCTGTTCATCAGGTTGGTATATCCAGCCCAAGTTTAAATCTTGCAAATTGTTTCTGTACAAGTTTCTTAAGATACAACTTCTCATATCCACCCACAGAGCCAATACTCTCGTCCAAGTTCTCTACATTCCACACCATGATCCCACATCCAGGAAATTGTAGGCCCGCCAGTCTTTTTTCAGTCCCTGGGAAAGTTGTGGAATAAACCCTCCTGGGGGCCCATCACAAAACGAAGCCAGTAATCAGCAGAAGCCAGTATAGATTCACCGAAGGCAAACTGTGCTTGGCACACCTGATTATCTTCTGCAACCAAGTAACCTTGGTTGATGTGGGGCAAGTGTGGACACTGACTGCTTGATTTCTCCAAGGCTTTTGATATGGCTTCCCACAGCTGTCTCCTACAGAAACGGATGCATCAGGGTCTAGACAAGAGGTCTGTGTGATGGGTGGGGAACTGGCTGACAGGCTGTACCTGGAGGGTGCTGGTAAACAGCTCCTTTTCAAACTGGCAACCTGTCACAAGTGGGGTCCCCCAGGGATCAATATGGGGCCCAATATCGTTTATTATCTTCATAAATGATCTGGATGATGGGATCAAGTGTACCTTGATTGTTGGTGTATTTTTCTAGTAGAAATTGGAACTATGAAAATATGCTACTCTCTCTGGGAAACTTAGCAGCCGGAACCCAGCTGCAGTGTTATCGTGTGGGAAATTATATCTCTACTAGCCTTGTTTTGTTAGCTCTAACAAAATACTACCACGTGGGGGCTAACCCCTTTTATCCAATTATAGTGCTTTAAGAGATGTGTGCTGTCTGTGTAACAGAGACACTATCCAATCACCATGTAGCTAGTCGAGTGGACAAGAGTCTATATATTGGGATGTAATGTAAACAATAAACGGGTCTCGCTACACACCACATTGGCATATGAGTGATTCGTCCCACTTCAGCCCAGAGCTCCGTTTCGTGTTGCGACACTTGGTAAAGTTTGCTGATGACACAAAACTGAGTGGGGAAGAGGGCACTTTGGAAGGGAGAGCCACCCTGCAAGAAGATTTGGATAGGCTCGAAGAGTGGGCTAACAAGAATCTGATGAAGTTCAGCAAGGGCAAGTGTAAGATCTTGCACCTGGGAAAAAATAATCCAGGAGTGCAGCACGGGTTGGGATCTACCTGTCTGGAGAACACCTCTGTGGAAAGGGACCTGGGGGTCCTGGTGGACAATAAGCTCAGTATGAGTGAACAATGTGCTGCTGCAGCAAAGAAAGCCACCAGCATGCTGGGTTGCATCAACAAGAGCATCACGAGCAGAAATAAAGAAGTCATTATCCCACCTATCAGTGCTTGTCAGGCCACACCTGGAATACTGTGTTCAGTTCTGGTTCCCATTATACAAACAAGATGCGGACAGGCTGGAGGGGGTCCAGAGAAGGGCTGCAAAGATGGTCAAACGACTGGGAAGCTTCCAGAATTGGAGGATACCCCAACATTGAACACTTTCAAAATTCAGCTGGACGGGGTGCTGGGCCATCTTATTCAGGCTGTGCTTTTGCCAAGAATGGTTGGTCTAGATGATCCTTGAGGTCCATTCCAAGCTGGTATTCTACGATTCCATGATAACTATAACATTTTTTCTGACCTCCATCTTGCCTTTCTCATTTATAGCCAGAGTGATACTGCAAAAATGATTTTCCATCCCGTGACTTTTGTCATCTCTCTGCACTGCTTCTCTTCATGCACTCATTGTAAATGCTTGCCCCCCAGGCCCTGTACCCATTCTACTGAACATTTCTCTTCTAAGATCAGATATGCAGTCTACTGTGGCATGCATTCTATAGACTGTGAGAAGCAGCATCCCTGACAATGAACCAAACTTAGAGGCATTTAATTTAATTTGAAACCCCTTCTCTAATCTCTCCTTTTACAGTAATATCTGTAAAAACTTGATCACGGTGACACTGCTGGAGTGCAACGATTGCTGCCAGTCATGGAGATTAGAAGCATCCATTTGCTTCATGTGCTTACTATCAGAAATCCATCCGCAATAATTTATCATAGCCTGTAAATTCTAAGGGGCAGGGACCATCTTCTTGTTACACAGCTGAAGATTACTCAGTAGAATGGGATATGGGTTCTCAGAAGCCCCACGCACTGAAATAATAGGTAATGTAGCATTCATTACGAAGACCTCATGCAAGAGAACATCCTCTGACAGAGAGCTCTTACAAACAAAAATATGTTGCACTTATCCTTCAAAATTTTTCAACATAAGTACTTAATTCTTCTCATATACTTAAACAATAGGCAAAGCAATCTCAGTCCATGTCACTCAAAATGGTGTATGAACATCCTGGCAGAGCTCCCTGAGATGGAGGAAAGACAAGAGCCATGTTCCTGTTCTGTGATCATGTAACAGCAAAGTGAACAGGTAAGTGAAATGTGAATTAGAGAAGGCAGCCACGATCACGCTCATGAGCCACATAGGGAAGTGCTGAACAGTCTCTACACACATAAAAGACAGAGGTAGTTCATGAGCTTCAGCATCTTCTCAAGAAATCCCGGTGCTTTGTTTCACTGCAAGCAAGAAAAAACACTAAACACAAAATCTTAACTGTGCTATGTTCCAAAGATGTAAAAGAAATTGCATTATATGAGAAACGGTAAATGAAGAGACAAACAATACCATGATGGACACAAGAAGGGGAGAATTAAACCTGCATGCTCAGCTGCTGGCAGCACAGTTAAGCATACATGAACCATTTTCTTTTTATCATCCCCATTAATTATAGGTAACTGTAATTAATTCAGGTAGTCTTACAAGCCAAGAAGATGAAATGCAGATTTAAATCTTTTAAACTATTATAGACTTGCTTTTTTTTTTTACCAGCACAACTACAGATGTAGTCTTTGAACATCCTCGTTGCACGTGAGCAGACTAACATGCAACTTAACAGAAGCACATTTGCCAAACCAGTTTGTTACAAAAGCAGGCAGCAGCGGATGAAGCAAATGAAGTGGAAAGTGTATCAGTAAAAGCCTTTTATTAATAATCCTATCTGTGTTAAAAAAATGCTGCCATTAGAAACATATATTCCATTGATTACTAAGATCTTAACTGACTGAAAATTAACTGATGCTAAATATTTTGCTAGTTTTTGCTAGCTATTTGCTTACTTTTTGTCTCTTTGGCAATGAAATTAATCTTTTGTTTGACTAAATCAGTCTTGCTTTCATTTATGCCTGCTTCCTGTAATTTATGGATTTGCTTGCATTAGCATAGTGCTCTGATATCGAACTAGCACACACAAAAAATGCTAACGCAATAGATACTGTGATAAACAAAGAAATACTAGAGGTAGGGATGTATTTCTCAGCTACTCTGAGTTACTTAAAAAACCCCTAATTTTGAACCAAGTTAGCTTGGATGTAAACCTTCTAAGATTTCCAGCTGACAGAAGACAGTAAATCTAGATTAAAACAGATGAGTGAAAATTTCAGTATAACTACAATAATGCAGCAAATATGCCGTATCTGAATAAACTGATTAAGGAATGTACAGCAACAGGAGAAAAAAATTCCGAAGAACAGAACTGGTTTTTGGGATCAAATTAAACAAGCGTTCTAAAATCTAGACTATCATACTTACCTAACCTGATTTTTTCTGCTTGCTTTTGGAGTTCTGTTACAAGTGCTTTCATTCGTTCATAGTTTTCCTAAGTGGGGAACAAACCATCATTTTAAATCTAACTAAGAGCAACAGCACTATATTTAATACACAAGCACAGAAAGAACAAGATTTAAAAATCTAATTTCATAAAAAACATCACGTGGATTCAAATTAAGTGCTGCTATGCAGCACTTACACCAAAAGATGAATGACCTAGAGCAAACAGAATTGGGTAAACACCTTTTGTGTTGTTCAGGTAGACCGTAAAGATTAAATAAAGCTTCTGAAAACCTAGAAGTCTGGTCTTCTTGCCGATGTCCCTCTTAGAAAGACAAAGACTCATAATTCTAGTATGAGTGATCCAGTACTGAGCTCATGACTTCTACCAAAACTCTCCAAAACTCTATATAATGAGTGTGTTCATTATAACAGTTTTCTATCATTTCTTAGAAATTAAAAGGCATTAGCCAAGCTTAATTTTTTTCACAGACACAGTACTCAGACTTTTCTCTCTAAAAAGTGTTAATTGCAATAAAAGAATACCTGCTACACAAAAAAAAAAAAAAAAAAATCATACTGCCTTGTCTAACTCTCATTTAGAAGATGTTAGTCCACTTTTACAGAAAAAACAATCTGGTGATTCTTTATACTTGCACTTGAGCACTCAGAATTAAGGTTTCCCCTAGAAGCAAGAAGTGCTGCAATTAAGTTTGTTTGGCTCTGTCTTAGTCTCTGACAGGCACCAAGATGCAAAGCAGGAAGAAAATAAAAACACATACACAGGCACCTCTCATTCAAGCTGTTTTAGCTGCACAGGAAGACTTACAAAAGAACAGGTTTCTCCCCTTTTGTAACTGCTACAAATGGACTAAAAGTACGCTACCAAAAGGTAAAAATGCATGAAGTGAAAACAGGTCTTCCCAATTTCACCTGCTTGCATACACAGCTAATCTGTAAGGTCAGCATTTAGAGGTCATCCAGAAAGATGAAGGTGACATACTGGAACACTAAGTCCACCTCTGTGTCTTTCTTGGCTCTGGGGAAGAATTGGCTGCGTTCTAAGGAAGTGCCACCTGAGACACAGCTCACAGCCATAACGTATCTCAAGACAATATCAGTTAATGTAAACTCTGATGCATGGTGCTACCCTGCAGCCCCCTGATTACTGAGAACATAGGAGGTCGCCAGGATTCTGCATATGCTCCCACCCTACTAAGGCTGTACCAGTATGTCAATCACATTACTCCCCTTTCAGTCTGTTTCTTTTGATACTTTAATCCTCCTGCTCGCTGCCCCACCACAGCACAGCTTCAACTGCTACCTCTGGTTTTTTTCCTCCTAACCTGAGAAATTACATTGCAATGACCTACTGACAGCTTTACCACTGTCACAGCATTCCAAACACCACAAACAAAACAAGCCATGTCTTATTAATTTGACTCTGCTGACCCTAGGAGAGACTGTGGACAGTAACTGCAGACACACAACCACAAGCGGCACTGAAGAAAGCCGCTTTTAATCCTTTCCAAAGGGCTCCGTTTACAAGGTAACTCTTCTCCTCTGTGAAAAATCTGTAAAAAAAGCCACTGTAATTCCATACTTCTAAAAATCTGCAGTTGTCACAACACCCAATTTTACCGTATGGCTCATCCAGCTGGCTCATTTCACAGTGTTACACACAAAATATTTTCCCCATTTCTCCTTCTTCAGTCAGCCCGTCTCCTCTAAACACACTCACCTTTTGCACACAGAACTGAGCTTAAAACATCTCCTTTAACACTGGGGGCTAAAAATGGCAGAAAAAATTAAGAGGGGCACAGCAATCAAAATCATAGGCTACTACACTCTGAATCCACAACTCACTGTAGCTACTTTAGTGACTCTACAGGAAAATTACGAAAGGACTTTTTAGATCACCTATAAAAAATATGGTACTCAAATATTTGAGTTCCTTAAACTCACTTAAACTCTTTTCTCACCTTTCAGGACTTTATCCTGATCATCATTACATTTTACATAGAAAAGACTTCCTAAAATCTTACAAGAGGTTTTGAATACACATATAAAAGGCTCCTCTCAGAACCAAACATGCTAATTCTACCACGTATCTGTGGACTTTTCACTCATCAATGACAAAAAGGAGAGTGAAATGATACAAGTTCTTTCTGGAAACTGGCCCTTGCACCAAAAAGCTCTATGAAGTTCTTCTATTAATGCAAGGGCTTGTACGAACTTCAAAGCAAAATCAAGAGGCAAACCCTACAGACTAATCCTACAGTTACTGCACAAGCCAGCTGAACTACTGCTACACAAGCAAAGTGGCTGTAAGAGCTAATCCTTGGAATCTTTACACAGATATTCCTTTATTTTCCAGAATTCAGACTCGCTCATTTTTACCTGTCTGGTTTGAAAGACAGTTTACATTACGAAGGCCAGCCTGTCTAGGTGAATCCCCAGCGAGAATGGCAAACATTAGCATAAGGCGGCAAGACCTTCATCGCATACTGTTATGTCTTCACTGTGTTTGCACTGTTATTCCCTGAACTTCTTTTATTTCAGATGGTTAAGTCCCTCAGAGCAGGCGCTGCAGCTCTTCACATCTGTAAAGCCCTACATGCATCTACAGTGCTCTTCAAATTATTTCTACCAAATACTAACACTATTACTGTTTTACTGAGCCTTGCTTTTCTTTTGAGATTGAAAGGTACACACACACACAGAGGCAAATCTAGCAACAGCTTAGCCAAGCAAACACATTTATTCAAATACTACTCCTTAGTTTTGTTATGCATAATATGAATATACACATGCATATGTATATACACACGCATATGTATATACACACACTTCATATACACAAGCTTTGTATGTATATATATACACACACAAATACTGCAGCTTCACATGTTTCAGTCACCTAACTCCTCACCCAAAATTTAGTTTCTGCAAAACCAAACTATATCAGGAAAAATTTCTTCACTGAAAGGGTTGTCTAGCATTAAAACAGACTGCCCAGGGAAGTGGTGGTGTCCCCATCCCTGGAGGTATTTAAAAGACGTGTAGATGTGGTACTTAGTGATGTGGTTCAGTGGTGGACTTGGCAGTGCTGGGTTAGTGGTTGGACTCTATGATCTTAAGGGTCTTTTCCAACCTAAATGATTCTATGATTGTATTTCAATAGCAATACATGTTTTTTCTTCACTTGCCGTTTGATATTTTATCTCAAACAAATCTAAAAACAAATGCATGCCCTCCTACCAGCTATAAGCCACACCTAAACCTGTTTTTCTCAGCCTAACTGTAAATGTGACTTTTAACCTGAACATAATGTAGTTAATTATGTTCTATTAACACCCCCCCCAAAAACAATCTACACCAGACCCGAGTATTGTTCTCTTCGTAAACACTAGAATTCCACTTATTCCTGCTCCTCAGAAGATGACTCTTTCTGCTGGTATCCTGTTTTATGGAGACATGCCTATGACTCTGTAAAACTGTTCCACCTTCAACTCAGGAATCAATTTGCAAAGACAAGAAAATTTCTGACTGTGAAATCATCAGACACCACTTTCAACCACTACAAACTCCCTTCATTAGTCTCCACTTCATTAGTACAGTATCGATCAGCTCTTCATCACTGAAAATGCAGTAAGAACTGCCATTATGATTAAAATAAGAGGTTAAAAAAATCCATAGTGAGGCAGACGAGGGTACAAAGCCACATTCTTTTTGTATGGTACCTCTGCATGCAGCCTGAACGAAATGAACAGAACCTGGCATTTAAAAAGCGTGAAAGGGGGAGCAGCGCACTAAGGGGGAGCAGCGCTGTCAGACATGGCCTGTGTGCGGTGCG
>NW_010418034.1:0-284 GCF_000710305.1 Buceros rhinoceros silvestris | reverse complement strand
CGGGTCGCCCTCGAGCTGATTCGCAGAAGCGCCAGTTCACCACGTTCCGGTGCACGAAGCGGTCCCTGTTAACACCGGCTATTAAATGACCCTCGCTGTACTCAAGAGCCCACAATCCCCCATTTGTCGTTGTTCTCCCGCGGAAGGTGGCGGGCGGGAGAGGCCCGCCCCCCACGCAGCCCAAGTTCCCGCAGGGCCGCTTACAGGCCGCGCCTCACGGCTGGGGGCTTCCGTCAGGCACCAGCAGCTTTGTCACCACGAAGGCGTGGAAGAGGAGGGCGGGC
>NW_010418033.1:60458-60829 GCF_000710305.1 Buceros rhinoceros silvestris | reverse complement strand
CGCATGCGCTCCTGTGCGCGGGAAAAGTGATGTCTTAACGGCCCTGGGGTCTGACGCGGAGTCGGCGGGAGAGCTGAGGAGGCGGCAGAGCGGTGAGCCTCCGGGCGGGATGAGCTGCTGGGGGCGTTTTGGGGAGGTTCCCGCGGTGTCACCCGGCAGGAACGGGATGGTTTGGGGTACCGGGGCGGGGGGGGCGGTATGTGCAGTGAAGACTACGACTCCCAGAGTGCATTTCGCTCGATGGGTCTGCTCCTTCGCGGTGCCGGGCAGCGTTGCATGCCGGGAGTGGTAGTCCGTGCGCATGAGGGAATGCGGCAGATGCTGCCCCACCCGAGTCGCGTCCGGACGCTGCAGGGACACGGCGACAGGCG